>NC_053028.1:238968269-239150708 GCF_003073215.2 Triticum urartu | reverse complement strand
CTTCAACGGATTGTGCCCCGAAGAATTCAACAAAATCAGCCGTCTTGAGAATGCAAAGGAAATTTGGGACACTTTGATTGATATGCACGAAGTTACCGACTCCGTCAAGGAATCCAAGTTGGATGTGCTTCAAAGTCAACTTGACAAGTTCAAAATGAAGGATGGTGAAGGTGTCGCTGAAATGTACTCTAGGCTTGCTCTCATCACAAATGAGATTGCCGGCTTAGGAAGTGAAGAGATGACCGATAGATTCATCATCAAGAACATTCTAAGAGCCTTGGATGGAAAATATGATACCGTGTGCACATTGATCCAAATGATGCCCAATTACAAAGATCTCAAGCCAATGGAGGTGATTGGAAGAATTGTTGCTCATGAGATGTCACTTAAGGATAAAGAGGAACTTCACAACAAATCAAGTGGTGCCTACAAAGCCTCGTGTGAAGCCCCTACATCATCAAGTGAGAAACAAGACTTCAATGAAGAATTGAGCTTAATGGTGAAGAACTTCAACAAGTTCTACAAGAGTAGAAGCAAAGATAGAAGCTTCAAGTCAAGGTCCTACAATGACAAAAGATCTTCTAGTCGAGAGCGAAACTGCTACAGTTGTGGAAGACCCGGACACTATTCCAATGAGTGTACGGCTCCCTACAAGAGAAGAGAAGATTCTCCAAAAAGAAGAAGCAAAGAATCACCACCAAGAGAGAGAAGGAGTAGAGATGATCGCTATGAACGAAGATACTCAGGGAGAAGCAAGGATTCGGAAAGGAAGGAAAAATCATCAAGGAGCTACACAAGACGAAGACATCAAGCTCATGTTGGTGAATGGGTATCCGGCTCCGACTCCGACAGCCACTCCGAGAGAAGTTATCACTCCGACTCCGAAGATATTCAAGATGAAGGTGTTGCCGGTCTAGCACTTGTGTCAACCAACTCCTACGACATATTTGACTCACCAAATGAAGGAATTGGAAGATGCTTCATGGCCAAAGGTCCTAAGGTAACACACCCCGAGTATGTTGATTTCAATAGTGATGAAGATGACTTGTTAGGTGATGATTTGCTTGTTGACAACTCTAGTGATGAATACTATGATGAAACGTCAATTAATCATGCTAATTAAGATAAAACGAATGACAATGATAAGGAGAAGATTGAGGCTCTAACTAAAGAACTAAACACTCTTAAGTTAGCTCATGAAACTATCTTCGAAGATCATCGAGAACTTTTAAGAGCTCATGAGAAATTACTCTTTGAAAAGCTCAATCTTGAGCAAGAGAATGAGTTCTTAAAAGCAATCAATGATGATCTCCGCAAGAAAAGTTCTTCTCACATTGCCAAGCGTTTACTCTTATCCACTTACATGCCTCAAGTCAAGTCTAATAACAAGAACAAGAAAGATTCTTCCTCTAGTAGTAACAATGATCATGATAAATCCAATATTGTTGCTTCTATTAGTTCTCTTGATTCCACTAATGATTCTCTTAGCCAAGTTACACTTGAGCAAGAAAATAGCTTATTGAAGGGAATTATAGAGAAAGGAGTGTACAAAAGCCATGCCGGGAGTTAGCAATTCGAGGAAATTGTGCGCAAGCAAGGAATGCATCGGAAGAATCAAGGTGTTGGTTTTGAACGAAAGTTCAATGCCAATGGAGTTGAGTGGGAAGAAGATCAATACCCCAAGACAAAGTTTGTTCCTCAACAAGAGAAGTATGATACTTCCTTCAAGGGGACACAAGCTCAAGATGATCTTTCACCACAAGACTACAAGCAAAAAGGCAAGACAAGCTTCAAGAGGAAATTGATGCATTTGAAGAAGCTCCTAAGACCTTAGTCAAGTGGATTCCCAAGACTACTTCAAGTTCCACTTCATCAAGTACGACTACAACTCCAAGGATTCCCATCAAGATGGTGTGGATCCAAAAGAAGAAGAACTAGAGAGTTCTTGAGGGTGACTCCACCAACATACTTCACTCTTATCAGTTTGGCAAGAACAAGTGCAATCAACTTCCACATCTTGCACTAGTTCAAGGAGTCACAAACCCTCTTGTTGGTAAGACAAGGGACAAGGTAACCTAAAAGTTTTCATGGACATCATCTTGTGTGTGCATCACTCTATGTCTATGGATATCCTTGTTTGTTCCTTGTGGGACTAACCCATGTAGGTATTGAAAGTGCAATTCACTCAAATGGATAGCTCCAAGTGATCTACATCAACATTGAGCATCCACATCTTCGAAATCTACATGAAGTCATCATCGACAAAACCCGAGGTTAGTTCATCCCTCTAAGGGGGGATATCACATCTAGGGGGAGCTTTACTCTAAGACTTGAGCTAAAGCAACTCTAAAGATGTGAACACAACAATGCTTTATGTAAAAGTGGTAACCCCACTTGAGCTTAAACGATGAGTATGACCTATGATCAAGTGTTCTCACTTGACTCCTAAGTCAATATACTCATACATAGATGACCTAGTCATCGCAAATTGCTTGGTAGATGCTAGGATTGGTTGTGCACGCCTTGTCACATATTTCATTTGCCATCTTATTGTGTGAGCATGCTGGTTGCATATTTTACTCATTCGAGGACATCCACTTGTTGTTTTGATTGTTTGGTTTTATTTCCTTTTGCCAAGTGGATGGACAAGAATGCCTAAGTACCTCCTCTAGCTATCTATGCTTTCCTCGTCTCAAACTCTATTCATGCTGCATCACAAAATTTGATCAAGTCAGATTCGAACCACTCTGTGTGAGGAGCACTCGGAGTCCCCGATTCGTCATAGACTTAAACTTCCAAAACCTCTTTATGATTCTCGGTCTGACCGATACCCCACTTTCGGTCCTACCGAGATCATTAAGTTGATCTAGGTTTTCGATCTCGGTGCAACCGATTTGAACATTTCGGTCACACCGAGTTTCAGTAACTGCTTGCAGTTATGAATCTCGGTGCCACCGAGTTGTTCCACTCGGTCACACCGACAGGGTCGGGCTATATATAGTCACGGGCAAAATTTTGGAAATTTCTCTGAACCCCTTCGCCCGCGCGATAGCCTGCTCTGCCAACGTGGTCTCCGGATCGTCTCCTCGCCGCCAGGCGCCTCCAGTCGCTGGTCTCCGTCGCCGTCAACGGGAATTCTACCCCACCGTTGCCGCCGTAGCGAGTCTTCGTCGAACTAGGGTATGGACTCGATCTTTGTGCTATTCTCCAATCCGATTCTTAGCACATTGTGATCATCATGATTCTTGCCACGATTGAAACACTCCTGTCCAGTCAATGCGTTCGTAGATTAGGTTTGATTCGAAAATTTTAGTGTTAGGTTTCCGCCGAAACCATCTCGGACCCACCGAGTTGAAAAACTCGGTCCCACCGATTTGGCTTATGCCATTGCACAAGTGAGACTCGGTCTGACCGAGAATTACTTATCAGTGTGACCGATTTTGGAACTCTGTGAAACCCTAGCAGTCTCGGTGCCACCGAACTGTGACTCGGTCCAACCGAGTTCACTAGTTTAGGTTCCAAAACTGCTTCGGTATCACCGAGTTTGAAAATCGGTAGATCCGAGATGATTTCAGTAGGAAACTAAAACTAAGTTTTTGGATCGTTCTTTTTGCAAAGATCTCTGCATTTTGTGATGCTCATCCACTCTACCTCATCTATAAACTATTCACAGGGTCAGCAGTCAGCTTGTTCAACATGTCAGATCAGAGTGACAGCCAGAATGTGTCAGAACAGCAAGTGGTGATGAGTGAGGGCACTAGTCCCTCCAGCTCTTCAGATGATGGCAGCAGAAGTACCCCAAGCAATCTGCCAAAAGCTGCCACTAGACAGAGGAAGAAGAGAACTTCAGATTCTGAAGATGAAGATTATGTGGCAGAGGAAGAGGCCACATCAAAGAGAGTTGAGCCAGCTCAAGGCACAAAGCCAGGACTAAAGATCAAAAGGCCAGCAGGCAGGCAGCCTATGTCAAAGGCTAGAGCTTCAACTGAAAAGCCTGCACCCATAGAGCCAGTTGCTGCTGAAGGCAAGAAGAGGAAGGAAAGGGTCAAGAAGACCGTAGCCAGAGTGCTTGGAAAGGCTTCCATCATGGAAGAAGAGGAAGAAGAAGAGGTAGCTGCACCAGCAACTAAGGCACCCAAGCTGATGGGTGATGCCATAAGATCAGGGGCAGCTGCTTCCAAGGCCAAGCCAGCTTCAAAGCCAAAACCAAAGAGAAATACAAGAAGCATCCCAGTTGCTGAAAAGAACAAGGCCCCGGTGCCTGAAGCTGCAGAAGAAGAGGAAGAGAATGTTCTGAGAAAGCTCAAGCCCAAGATCCCAGACCACAACGATGCTCATCCTGTGGCTGAAGACATGAAGCTCAGGAGAGACTCAGGGCTGAGGAAATGGAGAGAAGCAGATCCGTATGCTTCAAGGAGAAGGACTGCTGTGGATTATAGATTTCACACCAAGGAACAGCAGGACTTCTATGAGACAATTTTGCTTGACAAGAAGCCAATAGTTTGTGACATGAGATGGGTCGACTAGACCTACATGAAGGAAAATGAGGAACACTACCCTGGAGTGTATGACAGCTTTAGTGCGTGTGGAGTTGCAGACTTTGTTGGGCAGAAGCTCACAAAGTGGAACGAGGAGCTAATCATGCAGTTCTACTCCACAGCACACTTTTACCCAGATGGAAAGATCACATGGATGTCAGAGGGTACGAGGTAGCAATCTACTGTTGCTGAGTGGGCACAGCTCATCAATGCCCCAGAGGAGCATGAGGATGACTTGGATATCTATGCCAAGAAGAAGATGGATCATAACTCAATGTCCAATATGTACAAGGAAATTCCCAATGAAGCTCTTGATACTTTCAAGTTTGCGTCTGTGCATTATCTTCTGTCAGGGCTGCCTACTATAAATTGGATATTGAGGCACACTCTCTTGCCCAAGTCTGGAGATCACAAGATGATCAGAGGCCATGCAATCAATTTGCTTCATGTATTTGATGTACCTCAGAAATTCAAAGTCATGAGCCTCATAGTAGAGACTATCAAGAGGACTGCAGCAGACCAGAAGAGGAGCTGTGGGTATGCCCCACAAATTCAGGAGCTCATTAACTCCAAGATGGGCATGGGCATATACTTGTTGGACAAGGAACACTTGCCCATCCGTCCAGATTTTGAGGACAATCAAGTTGTGATGACTGAAAATGAACCATCGTCTGCCCAAGCACAAGCAAAGAAGGAGAAGGCAAGGAAGGAGAAAGCTGCCAAGATGCCAACTCAAGAGGAGGCATCTGAGTATTTCTTGAAGACCAAACAAGAGCAGCTTGGTTACCTGATTGCATCCACCCTGCGGATTGAGAAAGGACTAGCCACCCTAACTCAAAACCAGGCAAGCCTAGAGAGAATCATGGAACAAAAGTTCTATGACTTGGATGTCAAGGTGACAGAGATTCAGACTGCAGTGGAGCAGCTCCAGGATGACATGCAGGAGAGGAGAGGCAGGACTACCACTCATGCCTTTGCCAGAGTGCCACGAGGTCCGAGGTCGTCTGCCGTGCCAGTTGCTGACACCAGAGCCACCACTTCAGCACCAGCTACAGCCTCAGTTCCACCAGCTCCAGCATCTACTTCAGCTCCAACTCCAGCGTCTACTTCAGCGTCTACAGAAGCCTTCGTCCTTGGAGTGATCCGGACTCCACCACCACCAGAAGATCAAGCCTGAGTGTCGATCTAGCACTATGCATTTTCTAGGAACTTTTTGGTAACTTGTTGCCAAAGGGGGAGAAAAATGTATAGATCATAGGCTTCGAGAGAGAGAGAGTGTTGCTTTTCTCTCTTGCTTTATTTGGTGGTTTTTCGAACTTTGTTTGCTTTTGAGTGCTTGAGATACTACGTCATTATCTGTGAGACATTGATGATCAAGTGTTTGATCATAAGCTACACTTAATGTTTGCTTAATGCTATTATCTTATCTATCTTATGTGATCATTCACTATTCTTGGTGATGGGTGCATGTATTTCATTCTTATCATTTTAAGCGCTCCACCAAGATGTATGTGACAAGGAAGAGTAACCCATGACTCTAACTCTTTGTGCATTTGTAGTCCAAAGCAAATTTTAAATATGCACAAATTTAGGGGGAGCTCTTACTTATCACATACTTCTCAAAGAGACGATATATTTCATGCTTATTATCATTTGTCGAAGCTTTGATCTATATGTTGTCATCAATTACCAAAAAGGGGGAGATTGAAAGTGCAACTATCCCTAGGTGGTTTTGGTAATTCATAACAACATATAGCTCATTGAGCTAATGCTATTCCAAGATGACTATTTCAGGAAAGCTCAATGATTGGCATGGCATGGATGTGAAAGTGGAACCCTCAAAATGCTAAGGACAAACGATTGGCTCAAGCTCAAAAGCTCAAGACTCTTCTTTTCATATTTTAGTGATCCAAGATCACATTGAGTCTTTAGGAAAAGCCAATACTATCAAGGAGGGATGAGGTGTTGCTTAATGAGCCTCTTGCTTCATGTGCTTAGTGATATGCTCCAAAACCCTCAACTACTTTCCCATATCCACATATGACCTAAACCCTAAGCCAAACTCGGTCCTACCGATTCTTCCAATCCGGCGCCACCGAGTTTCACTTGTCATAAGCCACTGCCAAACTCTAGCAATTCGGTTCTACCGATAGGGATCTCGGTCTCACCGAGATGGGATTGCAAACTCTCTGTTTCCCTTTCGTAACTTTTCGGTCTCACCGAAAGAGCGAATCGGTCCCACCGAGATTGCAATGTAAATTCAGTGTTTCCTTTTTGTAACTTTTCGGTCTCACCGAAAGAGCAAATCGGTCCCACCGAGTTTGCCTGACCAACTCTCTGGTTAGCTAATTACCAAATTCGGTCTCACCGAGTTTGTGTAATCGGTCTCACCGAGATTACGTTATGCCCAAACCCTAACCATATCGGTCCCACTGAGTTGCATGTCAGTCCCACCGAAAATCTCTAACGGTCACTAGGTTTACATTTTCGGTCTGACCGAGTTTGTTGATTCGGTCCCACCGAGATTGGAAAACTGTGTGTAACGGTTGGATTTTGTGTGGAGGCTATATATACCCCTCCACCTCCTCTTCATTCATGGAGAGAGCAATCAGAACACATACACAATTCCTACTCATATGTTCTGAGAGAGAACCACCTACTGATGTGTTGAGACCAAGACATTCCATTCCTACCATACGAATCTTGATCTCTAGCCTTCCCAAGTTGCTTTCCACTCAAATATTCTTTCCACAAAATCTAAATCCTATGAGAGAGAGTTGAGTGTTGGGGAGACTATCATTTGAAGCACAAGAGCAAGGAGTTCATTACCTACACACCATTTGTTACTTCTTGGAGAGTGGGGTCTCCTAGATTGGCTAGGTGTCACTTGGGAGCCTCCGACAAGATTGTGGAGTTGAACCAAGGAGTTTGTAAGGGCAAGGAGATCGCCTACTTCGTGAAGATCTACCGCTAGTGAGGCAAGTCCTGTGTGGGCGATGGCCATGGTGGGATAGACAAGGTTGCTTCTTCGTGGACCCTTTGTGGGTGGTTGCTTCTTCGTGGACCCTTTGTGGGTGGAGCCCTTTGTGGACTCGCGCAACCGTCATCCTTTGTGGGTGGAGCCCTTTGTGGACTCGCGCAACCGTTACCCTTTGTGGGTTGAAGTCTCCATCAACGTGGATGTAGGATAGCGCCACCTATCCGAACCACGGGAAAAACATCCGTGTCTCCAATTGCGTTTGATTTCTCCAAACCCTTCCCTTTACATTCTTGCAAGTTGCATGCTTTACTTTCCGCTGCCAATATACTCTTTGCATGCTTGCTTGAATTGTGTGATGATTGCTTGACTTGTCCTACAATAGCTAAAATCTGCCAAGAACTAAAATTGGGAAAAGGTTAAGTTTTTATTTGGTCAAGTAGTCTAATCACCCCCCTCTAGACATACTTTCGATCCTACAGGCCCCCAATTTCATCCTCAACATCTCGGCGTTTATCGTTGTGTGCGAGGCCTTCCTCCGCATCAAGCCCCATTTCGGCCTGTGGCTGAGGACCTTCAATGTCAAACCAAAGGTGGTGGTCGGCCAGCAAGCGGAGTGCGGAGGCACCATGTGGGCAAGCTGCCTAATGTCACCTGGCTCGAAGGCTCCTATGTGGAGACCATAAAGGGGTGGCAATCGGGGTGGTTCTACATCACCGAGCCACGCGACACCAACTAGGTGGCGGCCCCGAATTCCGATCCGGAATCCCCACACGGCTTACCTCCTGGAAAGAGAAGGGCCTATCCTAGGGTTCCTCGGTAGAGCTGACCGGACTCCAGACCTGCATCAAGAACATGATGAGCTAGAAAATCAAGCTCGTCAAGCTGGTCCAGGTCATGCTCTTCCGCCGAATTCTCCCGTGTCAACAATGGGTATTCAACTTGTGGGAGTTCGACCCGGCCAAGCACCAGACGCTGCGAGAGCTATATGGCACGACGCACGACAACGTCTGGAGGGTGATGTTCAAGGGCACCGAGGTACCTCCTTCCCTCACCGAGGACCGTGGACTCAGCGCAAAGCACCGCGCCAATCCGGTAAGTTTTTATATTTCACAGGGTATCCATTTGCCCCAGTTTAATCATGTGCGGCATCTAAGCCTTCCATGCCTTTAATAGGACTGGGTGAAGACAGCGGAGCAGATTGATTCCCCCGCCCCCTGCCAGAAGATCCTGCAGATGCTCTCCTGACGGAGATGCTGGTTCCGGCACCTTACGAGGTGCCGGTGAAGCAGGCCAAGAAGAAGGCTGCGGGGACCTGAAAGGGTCTCCGGCGCAAGGTTGTATCGGACTCATCGTCCGATAACTCCGACGCACCCTCCTCCCACGAAAACAAGGAGGAGGAAGAGGAAAGTTCTCCCCCCCAGCCGGGGGAGACAAGAAAAGGAAGGCCGACCCAACCGGGGAGGCCGAAGGGTCCAAGAAGGGTAGGACCCTCCCTCCAGACTGCTCCACGACGGCCGCCTACAGCGGCGACGAGTGGCTACCCAGGGTCAAGCCCCTGGCGAAGTCGTAAGTATCCGGACACCATAGTAATTCATAGTATGTTTTACTGCACTGCTTCTCCTCATGCCGAACATGATTATGCAGTCCGTCCCGAGCTCATCTCAACGTATCTTCGTCGAGCGGTTCGTTGGACTCGTCGGATATGAACAGCGGTTCTCTTCCGACCGCCTCCACCCCTTGCCCTGTGGACAACGTCGAGGTGTTGTCTCAACAGGCACCAGGCCCAGGGGAGGCAGTCCTGGGGGCGCCTCGAGGCGACCTTCCGGACCCTGGGTGCAAAGGGAGCCGGACTCCCATGGGCTCCAGGTTCGGCCCCAAGCCAAACACTGCACCAGAATCTTCGGTGGTTACGGACTCCGGCGGGCGACCCCCCGTTAAGGGGGGCAAGCCGCCCGTGCCGGTGTCCTCTTTCTATCCAGAGGCACCGGACAACTTGCTGGAAGCGCTTCGTGGCACTTCCATCGACGAAGAGCACCGTACTATCATGAGTGTGGTGATCGAGAAAGTTTAGTCCGCCAAAAATGGACTAACTGAAGCTTGCACCAGCCTCCTAACAGGTTTTGAGGTAAGCAATCAAAATATAAGAAAATATTACCACATAGATAGTAGCCCCTAATGCTTTGTTCGGCGTTCGAGTAGAAAGGCCGAATAGAGGATCAAATGATGACTCGGGAGTCTAATCAGAATATATGTATGTGTATGTGCAGGCTTCACTGCTGGCCGCTGCTGCACGTACTGCGGAGGTCTCTGCGCTAAAGCAGGACCTGGAGCGGTCCGAGAACGATCTTGGCCTTACCAAGAGGCGGCTCGAGGAGAGCAAAGGTAAGCAATACCTTGTCTATATAAAATAAAAGAAGTTCGGTTGTAAAGTAATAGGATCATCATGAATTTTCCAGGGGCCACGACCGAAGTGGCGACCCTGAAGAAGGCGCTGTCCGAGGCCGAAGACAAAGCGGCCAAGGAGCGCATTGAGCGGGAGAAACAAGAAGCCCGAGTGGGCGAGGTGCAGCAAGAGCTCGAGGCTCTCGCCAAAAAGCACGAGTCCTTGGAGCTTGACTCTAAGACGCGAGAGTCCGAGCTCACGGAGGCGCGTGAAAGCATCCGGAGCGCCAAGGCCAAAGCCCACAAGGCCCTCCAGGAGATTGATGCGGTGAAGAAGATAGCAGTGGGTAAGGCATTCATTATGCAAAGCAAGCATGTGGAGGAAACTTTCCTTTTACTTACCCGAATTCGGAGCTCTCCAGGGGTGTTCGCAGATCTTCCCCGCAGTGTACTGGATGCCGCGGAATTTTACCGAGCTCAGGAGGGGAGCTCGACGGAAAAGTTGTTCTGCTCTCATTATACTGGGACCGAACATCCCGTGCCCTTGAGCGACCAGCTGAAGCAATTGGTCGATCTTCACAAGGCGGCCGAACAGGCCATGAGGGGCCTTATAGTCCGGATGTGGCCAGGCGAGCCCCTGCCCGGTAGCTACTTCGGTCTGGTAAGGCGGCTGGTGGATTCCTGCCCACGGCTTGAAGTTATAGAGCAGTCCGTCTGCATCGAGGGTGCGCGCAGGGCTTTTGCCCGGGCAAAGGTGCACTGGGTGAAGCTGGTGAAGGAGGGGCCGCCGGAGGGCAAGGAGCATCTCTGCCCCGAAATGTATTATGAGAGTGTCTTGAAGGGTTCCCGCCTTGTGGCGGATGAGTGTGCCAAGGATGTAATTTTTGAATGAACATGCTCATGTGATCCTGTAATATGAAACGAGTTCATTTGCGCCATGTGACACTTTTTTAATTTAAAATATTATCTTCTGTGCGGCCGTTTATAAAATCTAAGAGTTGGCCAGTCGTCGGCTTCTGCCCCCATGTAACTAGTACTGGGGTGTTCGGGATAAACCTGACCACTCTTTACCCAATTTTGGGTCCTTCAAGGGAGGTGTTCAGCGCAACGAACCAGGCAATCGGACTATAATGCTTTATCACTCTCACTTAGCCATAGAAGTCTACAATTTTAAATTTTGGCGAAGCCCCTGGTATTCGGAAGGCCGAATTTGGGGCGCTATACACGCCTAAGCCGGACAAGGCCGACTCCTCGCCCGAAGCGGAAAAAGTCTTTAAGGACTTGAGACCTCTCGAACAGCGACCAGTCTCTCGCCTTATCATGACAGTCAGTTTTCGGCTTTCTCTACTGAGGTGCTCATCCGAAAGAACCGGGACATAATCGCAGTAGTTCTCCCACCGCTACCTTATCCGACATAGCGGAACATAAGGTACCAAAGCATGGGAGCTGGGCAAACCCAACTATTGACCCAAGACATGATTCGGAGCTGATGCATATAATGCTATAAGTTCGGGGTGCCGCACTATCGAAAGTGTTCGGACTTCTCGCGCCGTATTACGGGGTAAACGAAAGCCCCTGGCGTACTGACCTTACTTGAATTTACGGGTGCAGATTATCGTAAATGGACATAAAGGGAAAAAAGAATGAATAATGCAATAATAGACTAATGCTATGCATTGTTATTTAAATAACATGTGGAAGTGTACTGGTACAGGTAGTGCAATAAGCAGAAAGTAGGACTATTCGAAATGTCCTATCCAAGGGCAAGCTACGTATGGATAGTAGAAAGCGGGTATTATTATTAGAGACCACCTGGGGGTTCCCGTGTATATCTTAGCTTCTTGTCGCCTTGGTTGTTCCTTCTCGTAATGTGTCCGGCAATCATACTGCTGGAAAGGGCTTCCAGAGAGTTAGGCCCTGAAAGAGAAAATAACTGATAAAGATATACAGCCCCTAGGGCGGTTAAGCCGCATTGCGGGACGTGCCCTGATCGTGCCCCGCCTATGTCCATGGTATTTTTAGTGCATAATTATGTACGCGCGGCACGGATTTCATCGCTTGACTCGGACTCGGACGGGGGCTGAATTGCTAGGCGAGCTTTGAATGTGCCAGGTGATCCTGTTGCAGTTTACTCCGGACACGCTTGAAGGTGTTCGGGGGTTGTATCGCCGAATTAGTGGTTTGCCTTGAAAGGCTGCTTTGTGCTTCTACTGTGAGGGCCACAGTGTGCTCTTCCGTGCGGAGCGAGCATTCTGTATTTCCATTCACTGTTATGACCCCCGAGGTCCTGGCATCTTGAGCTTGAGGTATGCGTAATGCGGTACTTCATTGAATTTTGCAAATGCAGTTCGTCCGAGCAGTGCATGATAGCCACTGCGAAACGGGACGATGTCGAAGATTAACTCCTCGCTTCGGAAGTTGTCCGGTGATCCGAAGACTACTTCCAGTGTGATTGTGCCCGTGCAATGGGCCTCTACACCTGGGATGACGCCCTTAAAGGTGGTTTTGGTGGGTTTGATCCTTAAGGGGTCGATACCTATTTTTCGCACTGTATCCTGATAGAGCAGGTTCAGGCTGCTGCCGCCGTCCATAAGGACTCGAGTGAGATGAAATACGTCGATGATGGCGTCTAGGACCAGTGTGGCGGATCCGCCATGACGGATACTAGTGGGGTGATCCCTGCGATCAAAGGTGATCGGGCAAGCAGACCATGGGTTGAACTTTGGGGTGACTGGCTCCATCGCATAGACGTCCCTTAGTGCATGTTTCCGCTCCCTCTTGGGAATGTGGGTTGCGTATATCATGTTCACCGTCTTCACTTGTGGGGGGAACACCTTCTGTCCTCCCGTGTTCGGCGGTCGGGGCTCCTCCTCGTCATCACTATGCAGCACCTTGTCCTTGTTTTCAGCATTTAACTTGCCGTCCTGCTTGAACACCCAGCATTCTTTGTTGGTGTGATTGGCTGGCTTGTCGGGGGTGCCGTGGATTTGACATGAGCGATCCAGTATGCGATCCAAACTGGACCGAGTCGGAGTACTTCTTTTAAATGGCTTTTTCCGCTGATCGGATCTAGAACCTCTGAATCCGGCATTGACTGTCGTATCCTCGGTGTTATCGCCGTTATTGCGGTGCTTCGGTCTGTTACGACGTTGTCTGTCGTTGGCATCTTTGGTATCCGAAGTGCCCGGATTCCTTGATGTATTATTGCTGCAAGCCAGCCAGCTATCCTCGCCCGCGCAAAAGCAGGCATGAGTGTTGTGAGGGCTGCCATAGACTTCGGCTTCTCCTGGTCAAGGTGGCGGGCAAGCCACTCGTCACGGATGTTGTGCTTGAATGTCGCGAGGGCCTCTGCGTCCGGACAATCGACAATTTGGTTTTTCTTAGTCAGGAATCGAGTCCAGAATTGTCTGGCCGATTCCCCTGGCTGCTGAGTTATATGGCTCTAGTCATTAGCATCCGGTGGTCGCACATAAGTGCCCTGGAAATTGTCAAGGAATGCGTCTTCCAGATCCTCCCAACTGCCGACGGAGTCTGCTGGCAAGCTATTCATCCAATGTCGAGCTGGTCCTTTGAGTTTTAGTGGGAGGTACTTGATGGCATGTAGATCATCACCGCGAGCCATGTGGATGTGAAGGAGGAAATCCTCAATCCATACAGCGGGATCTATTGTACCATCATATGATTCGATATTTACGGGTTTGAAACCCTCCGGGAATTCGTGATCCATAACTTCATCAGTGAAGCATAGGGGTGTGCGGCGCCTCTGTGCCGGGCTATATCACCGACTGACATGCACTAGTTGCATAAGGTGGCTAGCGGGTGTCTGTCTCTCCCACTTTAGTCGAATCGGATTCGATGAAAAGGGTCCTTATGAAGGGTAAATAGAAATTGGCATATCACGTTGTGGTTTTGGCGTAGGTAAGAAACGTTCTTGCTAGAAACCTATAGCAGCCACGTAAAAACTTGCAACAACAATTAGAGGACGTCTAACTTGTTTTTGCAGCATCTGCCATGTGATGTGATATGGCCAAAAGGATGTGATGAATGATATATGTGATGTATGAGATTGATCATGTTCTTGTAATAGGAATCACAACTTGCATGTCGATGAATATGACAACCAGTAGGAGCCATAGGAGTTGTCTTAATTTATTTATGACCTGCGTGTCAACATAAACGTCATGTAATTACTTTACTTTATCGCTAACCGTTAGCCATAGTAGTAGAAGTAATAGTTGACGAGACAACTTCATGAAGACACGATGATGGAGATCATGGTGTCATGCCGGTGACGGCGATGATCATGGCGCCCCGAAGATGGAGATCAAAAGGAGAAAAATGATATTGGCCATATCATGTCACTATTTGATTGCATGTGATGTTTATCATGTTTTACATCTTATTTGCTTAGAACGACGGTAGCATAAATAAGATGATCCCTCGCAATAATTTCAAGAAAGTGTTCCCCCTAACTGTGCACCGTTGCTAAGGTTCGTTGTTCCGAAGCACCATGTGATGATCGGGTGTGATAGGTTCTAATGTTCGCATACAGCGGGTGTAAGCCAGATTGACACACGCAATACACTTAGGTTGACTTGACGAGCCTAGCATGTACAGACATGGGCTCGGAACACGGAAGACCGAAAGGTCGAGCATGAGTCGTATAGAAGATACGATCAACATGAAAATGTTCATTGATGATGACTAGTCCGTCTCACGTGATGATCGGACACGGCCTAGTTGACTCGGGTCATGTATCACTTAGATGACTAGAGGGATGTCTATCTGAGTGGGAGTTCATTAATAATTTGATTAGATGAACTTAATTGTCATGAACATAGTCTAAAATCTTTACAATATGTCTTGTAGATCAAATGGCCCACGCTAATGTTGCCCTCAACTTCAACGCGTTCCTAGAGAAAACCAACCTGAAAGACGATGGAAGCAACTACACGGACTGGGTCCATAACCTGAGGATTATCCTCATAGCTGCCAGGAAAGCATATGTCCTTGATGCACCGCTAGGTGAAGCACCTGTTTTCCCTGCAGAACAAGACGTTATGAACGCTTGGCAGACACGTAGTGAAGATTACTCCCTGGTTCAGTGCGGCATGCTTTACAGCTTAGAACCGGGGCTCCAAAAGCGTTTTGAGCAACACGGAGCATATGAGATGTTCCAAGAGCTGAAAATGGTTTTCCAAGCTCACGCCCGGGTCGAGAGATATGAAGTCTCCGACAAGTTCTACAGTTGTAAGATGGAGGAGAACAGTTCTGTCAGCGAGCACATACTTAAAATGTCTGGGCTGCATAACCGCTTGTCTCAGCTAGGAGTTAATCTCCTAGATGATGCGGTCGTTGACAGAATCCTTCAGTCGCTCCCACCTAGCTACAAGAGCTTTGTGATGAACTTCAATATGCAGGGGATGGAAAAGACCATTCCCGAGGTATATTCAATGCTGAAATCAGCGGAGGTGGAAATCAAAAAGGAACATCAAGTGTTGATGGTGAATAAAACCACTAAGTTCAAGAAAGGCAAGGGTAAAAAGAACTTCAAGAAGGACAGCAAGGGAGTTGCCGCGCCCGGTAAGCAAGCTGCCGGGAAGAAGTCAAAGAATGGACCCAAGCCTGAGACTGAGTGCTTTTATTGCAAGGGAAACGGTCACTGGAAGCAGAACTGCCCCAAGTACTTAGCGGAAAAGAAGGTCGGCAATACCAAAGGTATATGTGATATACATGTTATTGATGTGTACCTTACCAGCGCTCGTAGTAGCTCCTGGGTATTTAATACCAGTGCAGTTGATCATATTTGTAACTCAAAATAGGAACTGCGGAATAAACGGAGACTGGCGAAGGACGAGGTGACAATGCGCGTCGGGAATGGTTCCAAGGTCGATGTGATCGCCGTCGGCACGCTACCTCTGCATTTACCTACTGGATTAGTTTTAAACCTCAATAATTGTTATTTAGTACCAGCTTTGAGCATGAACATTGTATCTGGATCTCGTTTAATGCGAGATGGCTACTCATTTAAATCTGAGAATAATGGTTGTTCTATTTATATGAGAGACATGTTTTATGGTCATGCCCCGCTGGTCAATGGTTTATTCTTATTTAATCTCGAACGTGATGTTACACACATTCATAGTGTGCATGCCAAAAGATGTAAGGTTGATAATCATAGTCCCACATACTTGTGGCACTGCCGCCTTGGTCACATTGGTGCCAAACGCATGAAGAAACTCCATGCAGATGGACTTTTGGAGTCTCTTGATTAGGAATCATTTGACACGTGCGAACCATGCCTCATGGGTAAAATGACCAAGACTCCGTTCTCCGAAACAATGGAGCGAGCAACCAACTTATTGGAAATCATACATACTGATGTGTGCGGTCCAATGAGCGTTGAGGCTCGCGGTGGCTATCGTTATGTCCTCACCCTCACTGATGACTTAAGTAGATATGGGTATGTCTACTTAATGAAACACAAGTCTGAGACCTTTGAAAAGTTCAAGGAATTTCAGAGTGAGGTTGAAAATCAACGTGACAGGAAAATCAAGTTCTTACGATCAGATCGTGGGGGAGAATATTTGAGTCATGAATTTGGCACGCACTTAAGGAAATGTGGAATAGTTTCACAACTCATGCTGCCTCGAACACCACAGCGTAATGGTGTGTCCGAACGCCGTAATCGCACCCTATTGGATATGGTACGATCTATGGTGTCTCTTACCGATCTACCACTATCATTTTGGGGTTATGCTATGGAGACTGCCGCATTCACTTTAAATAGGGCTCCGTAGAAAACCGTTGAGACGACACCGTATGAATTGTGGTTTGGCAAGAAACCTAAGCTGTCGTTTCTGAAAGTTTGGGGATGCGATGCTCATGTCAAGAAACTTCAACCTGAAAAGCTCGAACCCAAATGGGAAAAATGTGTCTTCATAGGATACCCTAAAGAAACTATTGGGTATAGCTTCTATCTTAGATCCGAAGGCAAGACCTTTGTTGCCAAGAATGGATCCTTTCTAGAGAAATAGTTTCTCTCGAAAGAAGTAAGTGGGAGGAAAGTAGAACTTGATGAAGTATTGCCTCTTGAACCGGAGAGTGGCGCAGCTCAAGAAATTGTTCCTGAGGTGTCTTCACCGACTAGGGAGCAAGTTAATGATTATGATCATGAAACTTCAGATCAAGTTGCTACTGAACTTCGAAGGTCCACAAGGACGCATTCCGCGCCAGAGTGGTACGGCAACCCTGTCCTGGAAATCATGTTGTTAGACAATGGTGAACCTTCGAACTATGAAGAAGCGATAGCGGGCCCAGATTCCGACAAATGGCTGGAAGCCATGAAATCCGAGATAGGATCCATGTAGGAAAACGAAGTATGGACTTTGACTGACTTGCCCTTTGATCGGCGAGCCATAGAAAATAAATGGATCTTTAAGAAGAAGACAGACGCGGATGGTAATGTGACCATCTATAAGGCTCGGCTTGTCGCTAAGGGTTATCGACAAGTTCAAGGGGTTGACTACGATGAGACTTTCTCACCCATAGCGAAGCTGAAGTCTGTCCGAATCATGTTAGCAATTGCCGCATTCTATGATTATGAGATATGGCAAATGGACGTCAAAACGACATTCCTTAATGGTTTCCTTAAGGAAGAATTGTATATGATGCAGCCGGAAGGTTTTGTCGATCCTAAGAATGCTGACAAGGTGTGCAAGCTCCAACGCTCAATCTATGGGCTAGTGCAAGCATCTCGGAGTTGGAACATTCGTTTTGATGAGATGATCAAAGTGTTTGGGTTTACGCAGACTTATGGAGAAGCCTGCGTTTACAAGAAAGTGAGTGGGAGCTCTGTAGCATTTCTCATATTGTATGTGGATGACATACTATTGATGGGAAATGATATAGAATTCTTGGAAAGCATAAAGGCCTACTTGAACAAGTGTTTTTCAATGAAGGACCTTGGAGAAGCTGCTTATATATTAGGCATCAAGATCTATAGAGATAGATCGAGACGCCTCATTGGTCTTTCACAAAGTACATACCTTGAAAAGATATTGAAGAAGTTCAATATGGATTAGTCCAAGAAGGGGTTCTTGCCTGTATTGCAAGGTATGACATTGAGCACAGCTCAATGCCCGACCACGGCAGAAGATAGAGAAAAGATGAGTGTCGTCCCCTATGCCTCGGCCATAGAGTCTATCATGTATGCCATGCTGTGTACCAGGCCTGATGTAAAACTTGCCGTAAGTTTGGTAGGAAGGTACCAAAGTAATCCTGGCATGGAACATTGGACAGCGGTCAAGAATATCCTGAAGTACCTGAAAAGGACTAAGGATATGTTTCTCGTCTATGGAGGTGACGAAGAGCTCGTCGTAAAGGGTTACGTCGATGCTAGTTTCGACACAGATCTGGATGACTCTAAGTCACAAACCGGATACGTGTATATTTTGAATGGTGGGGCAGTCAGCTGGTGCAGTTGCAAGCAAAGCGTCGTGGCGGGATCTACATGTGAAGCGGAGTACATGGCAGCCTCGGAGGCAGCACAAGAAGCGATCTGGGTGAAGGAGTTCATTACCGACCTAGGAGTTATTCCCAATGCGTCGGGCCCGATGACTCTCTTCTGTGACAACACTGGAGCTATTGCCCTTGCCAAGGAGCCCATGTTTCACAGGAAGACCAGGCATATCAAGCGTCGCTTCAACTCCATTCGTGAAAATGTTCAAAATGGAGACATAGATATTTGTAAAGTGCATACGGACCTGAATGTCGCAGATCTGTTGACTAATCCTCTTCCTCGAGCAAAACATGATCAACACCAGAACTCTATGGGTGTTCGATTCATCACAATGTAACTAGATTATTGACTCTAGTGCAAGTGGGAGACTATTGGAAATATGCCCTAGAGGCAATAATAAAATGGTTATTATTATCTTTCCTTGTTCATGATAATTGTCTATTGTTCATGCTATAATTGTGTTATCCAGAAATCTTAATACATGTGTGAATATATAGACCACAACATGTCCCTAGTAAGCCTCTAGTTGACTAGCTCGTTGATCAACAGATAGTCATGTTTTCCTGACTATGGACATTAGATGTCATTGATAATGGGATCACATCATTAGAAGAATGATGTGATGGACAAGACCCAATCTTAAGCATAGCACAAGATCGTGTAGTTCGTCTGCTAGAACTTTTCTAATGTGAAGTATCTTTTCCTTAGACCATGAGATTGTGCAACTCCCAGATACTTTAGGAATACTTTGGGTGTGCCAAACGTCACAACGTAACTGGGTGACTATAAAGGTGCACTACGGGTATCTCCGAAAGTGTCTGTTGGGTTGGCACGAATCGAGACTGGGATTTGTCACTCCGCATGACGGAGAGGTATCTCTGAGCCCACTCGGTAAAACATCATCATAATGATCTCAATGTGACTAAGGGTTGGTCACGGGATGATGTGTTACGGAACGAGTAAAGTGACTTGCCGGTAACGAGATTGAACGAGGTATTGGGATACCGATGATCGAATCTCGGGCAAGTAACGTACCGATTGACAAAGGGAATTGAATACGGGATTGATTGAATCCTCGACATCGTGGTTCATCCGATGAGATCATCTTGGAATATGTGGGAGTCAACATGGGTATCCAGATCCCGCTGTTGGCTATTGGCCGGAGAGTTGTCTCGGTCATGTATGCATGGTTCCCGAACCCGTAGGGTCTACACACTTAAGGTTCGATGATGCTAGGGTTGTAGAAATATAAGTATGCGGTAACCCGAAAGTTGTTCGGAGTCCCGGATGAGATCCTGGACATCACGAGGAGTTCCGGAATGGTCCGGAGGTAAAGATTTATATATAGGAAGACCAGTTTCGGCCACCGGGAAAGTTTCGGGGGTCATCGGTATTGTACCGGGACCACCGGAAGGGTCCCAGGGGTCCACCGGGTGGGGACACCTATCCCGGAGGACCCCATGGGCTGAAGTGGGAAGGGAACCAGCCCCTGGTGGGCTGGTGCACCCCCCACGGGCCTCCTCCTGCGCCTAGGGTTAGAAACCCTAGGGGTGGGGGCGCCTCCACCTGGCTTAGGGGCCAAGCCACCCCCTTGCCGCCCCCCCCCATCTAGATGGGATCTAGAGGGGCCGGCGCCCCCCTGGCCCCTATATATAGTGGAGGGGAGGGAGGGCAGCCACACCCAAGTCCCTGGCGCCTCCCTCTCCCCCCGTGACACCTCTCCCTCTCGCCCTCTCGTTGGTGCTTGGCGAAGCCCTGCCGAGATCCCGCTACTTCCACCACCACGCAGTCGTGCTGCAGGATCTCCATCAACCTCTCCTATCCCCTTGATAGATCAAGAAGGAGGAGACGTCTCTCCCAACCGTACGTGTGTTGAACGCGGAGGTGCCGTTCGTTCGGCGCTCGGTCGTCGGTGATTTGGATCACGATGAGTACGACTCCATCAACCCCGTTCTCTTGAACGCTTCCGCTCGCGATCTACAAGGGTGTAATGCCCTCGATGCGGCTATATCTCCCACGTGTCGAAGCACGACTTAGAGGCATAACCGCATTGAAAGCAATGTCGCAAGTGAGGTAATCTTCACACAGCCCATGTAATACATAAAGGAAAGAGATACATAGTTGGCTTACAATCGCCACTTCACACAATTACATAAATAAAGCATTACCTCAACCAAATACAATCAAGGTCCGACTACGGAACCCAAAATAAAAGAAGAATACCCCAAATGCTACATAGATCCCTGACCGACCCCAACTAGACTCCACTACTGATCAACTAGAACGAAACAACACAAAGGACAAGATCTTCATCGAGCTCCTCCTGAGCTTGGTTGCGTCATCTGCAAGGACTCATCGGCACCTGCAAGCTGGTTTTGGAAGTGTCTATGAGTCACAGGGACTCAGCAATCTCACACCCTCGCGATCAAAACTATGTAAGCTTATGGGTAAGGTAAAGGTATGAGGTGGAGCTGCAGCAAGCGACTAGCATATATGGTGGCTAACATACGCAAATGAGAGCGAGAAGAGAAGGCAAAGCACGATCGAGAAACTATGATCAAGAAGTGATCCTAGAACAACCTATGTCAAACATAACTCCAACACCATGTTCACTTCCCGGACTCCGCCGGAAAGAGACCATCACGGTTACACACGCGGTTGATGCATTTTAATTAAGGTCAACTTCAGGTTTTCTACAACCGGACGTTAACAAATTCCCATCTGCCCATAACCGCGGGCACGGCTTTCGAAAGTTCAAATCCCTGCAGGGGAGTCCCAACTTAGCCCATGACAAGATCTCACGGTCAACGAAGGATATACCTTCTCCCGAGACATTCCGATCAGACTCGGCATCCCGGTTCTACAAGACAACTTCGACAAGTTAAAACAAATCCGGCAACACCGCCCGAATGTGCCGACAAATCCTGATAGGAGCTGCACATATCTCGTTCTCAGGGCACACTCAGATGAGCAGTCCGTACAACTAAAACCAGCCCTCGAGTTTCCCCGAGGTGGCGCTGCAAGGGGCTCTAGTTTGGACCAACACTCAGAGGAGCACTGGCCCGGGGGGTAAAATAATGATGACCCTTGAGTCCGCGAAACCCAAGGGAAAAAGAGGCTAGGTGGCGAATGGTAAAACCAAAGTTGGGCATTGCTAGAAGAGCTTTATTCAAGGCGAACTGTCAAGGGGTTCCCATTATTACCCAACCGCGTAAGGAACGCAAAATCAGGGAACATAACACCGATATGACGGAAACTAGGGCGGCAAGAGTGGAACAAAACACTAGGCAAAAGGCCGAGCCTTCCACCCTTTACCAAGTATATAGATGCATTAATTAAATAAGATATATTGTGATATCCCAACAAGTAAACATGTTCCAACAAGGAACAACATCTCCATGTTCCAACAAGGAACAAACTTCAATCTTCACCTGCAACGAACAACGCTATAAGAGGGGCTGAGCAAAGCGGTAACATAGCCAATCAATGGTTTGCTAGGACAAGGTGGGTTAGAGGCTTGGTTCAATAATATAGGAGGCATGATAAGCAAGTGGTAGGTATCGCAGCATAGGCATAGCAAAAGAGCGAGCAACTAGCAAGCAAAGATAGAAGTGATTTCGAGGGTATGGTCATCTTGCCTGAGATCCCGCAAGGAAGAAGAACGAGTCCATGAAGAAGACAAACGGACGTAGTCGAACGGATCCTCAGAAACGCGACGTTATCGGAACCAACCCGAAGAAGTAACACCGGAAAGGAGCAAACAACATAGTAAACAACCAACACATGACCATGGCATGATGCACAACCAAGTATGATGCATGTCCGGTTTAATGAAGCATGGCATGGCAAAGTGCACAAGCAATTCTACAAATTAAGTGGAGTTCAATATGCAACTCCGTTGCATATTGACGAAACACCACGTGACTTATTTAGTTCTCTCTTTTTTATGTACCCAACAATATTAAATGTTGTTAAACATGGCAAGAGGGTGAAGCAAAGCAAAACTACCTATCTAGTCAAGTTTAAATGAGGCCGGGAACAACAAACAATAATTCCGGAAAATCCTCATGTGCATTTATTAGGTTTGGTACTGTTCTTCCCTAAACCATATTTTAGAGTTGTTAACCATGCAAGATGATGCCACCATGTTAAACTAGGCAAAATTCTACCCCATTTACATATAAAGTTTATTAAATTCGGAGTTACGGTTATTTAGATATGAATTAAATCATTTTAACAAGTTATTTAAGAAAATTTAAACAAACAACATTTTAAACATTTAAAACATAGATGAAAGTTGCATATTATTAAACTAGATGAAAAACTAAGCAAGTTTCATATACAAAGTTTTTACATGTGATGCTTAGTTTGTGAGTTAAAATATGCATGAAGTTAAAGGGTGTTTCTGCAAAACTAGCAAATCTCTAGATAATAGTCAAAATCGTCTAGAGGAAAAAAACATGACATGGGCCAAAACTGCTGGGCCAGGTGCACAGGAGACTAGAGGGAGGGCCTGCTCACCCACGGGCCCTGGCCCAGGTCGGCACAGCAGAGGAGGAGAAGGGCCGGCCCAGGGAACGGAGGGCGCTGCTGGAGCCGGGGCGAGGCTGGCCCACACGCGTGCGAGGGAGGCAGCCCAGGCGATGCTCGTCCTCTGCTTGACAGAACCAGAACGGCGGCGTTGAAGGTCAACGGCGAGGCGGCAGCGGGTCTCGGCGCGGCAACGGCGAACTGGGGTCGTCGGAATCCGAAGCGGCAGGTCGAGGCATTGACGGATCCGAGCGGTGAAGGCCGTTCCCGCCGGCGGACTTGGCGGATCGAGGTCGGGAAAGGTCCTGGCGACCATGGGGGGCTTGGCGGTCTTTTGCGACTCCGGCAGCCAGGTGATGAACGACGAGGAGGAGGAAGGGCGCGCTGGTAGAAGCCAAACAGGGGGAGGTCCGGCAGAGAGCAGAGGCCACGCGACGAGCGGCACGGGAACGAAGACTGGGCGCGGGTCCAGAGGCAAGGGCGGCTGCTCCGGTCGCCGGCGTGGTCCTGTGAGAGAGAGAGAGAAGTGAGGCACCAGAGATGCTACAGAGAGAGGGAGAGAGAGCAGCGGGGAAGAAGAGAGGCGACGAGGAGCTGCACAAGGCCGGGGCGACGAGATGAGGCCGAGCGCTCCTCCTCAGCCACGGGCGTGGAGAGAGACGAGGGGAAGCGCTGCCTCATGCTGTTGCTGGTGAGGAAAACAAGGGAGAGGGTGGCGGCGGTTGGTTGGGCGTGGAAAATTGAGGAGGAGCAGTGGCGATGGTGGTTTTCTGGATCGGGAGGGGATTGGTTCGATGGGACAACGAGGAGGAGACCAGGGGAGGTTTGTGGTTGGCTGCAGTGTTGATTTGGTGGCACTGAAAACAAGGGGAAGATGGCGGCGGCGAGGATTGGACAGGGGAGGATCCCTAGAAATTAGGGTTGGCTAGTTTAGGTAGGGTTTCATCTGCTATAAATAGCAGCTAGGAATTGGGTAGGGGCTATCACGTCCCTACGATCGCAATCGGACGGTCGCAAAAAATATAGTTAGGGATTCTGAATAGGAAAACGGTGATGTTTTGCAGACGTTTGGGGATGATCCGGATCCAACGGTGACGACTGTCCGGGTCGGGTCCGGGACAATTTTCGGATGTGCGCGAGGGGTTTGATGCACTGTGCAGAGAGGGTTTCGGACCGTGCGGTCGCATCGGATAACTCCGGAAGCGAAGAGGGGAAGGAGGGTGGACTAGGTGGGCTGTGGCGAGACTGCGAGGGGGAGAAGAGAGAGAGAGGGCCCGACATCTGTTTCCGGAGGCCGAAAACGTCCGACATGTGACCGGCTATACTGCCGCTATAGTTTAACGGTTGGGCTATCAAACGAACTCCGAATGCGATGAAACTTGACAGGTGATCTATCTACACTAAAATAAGACCGCACGCCAACTTTCACCCCAATCCAAGAACATTTTCCAGCCACTTATAAAATAATATTTCGGAGGTGCCGCGGGCGCGTGCAAGTGTGGTTGGACTCGGAATGGACAACAGACGGAACTGGGGAAACCCGGACGGATGCAGGTTTAGAAAACATGATGATGCAATGCACATGATGACATGATAAGATGCAACACGCAAGCAAAAGACATGACAACGACAGCGAATGACTGGAAGACACCTGGCACATCGGTCTCGGGGCGTCACAAAGGGTATGTAGATGCACTCCCCTCTCCCTCGTTGCTAGATGACTCCATGGATTGATCTTGGTGATGCGTAGAAAATTTTAAAATTCTGCTACGTTCCCCAACAGTCCGGCCAAAGGATATAGTCCGTGCCGGGGTTTCTGATCCACGGGCACCTATGGGACCGGCGGACCAGGTCCCTTTTGGTTCGGCGGGGGGCGGAGGTTGCGCAGAGAGCAGATCGAGGCGAAGCACGCGGGCGGTTGGTCGTGCGAGGAGTAAATCGAAGCGAAGCACGCGAGTGATTTACCCAGGTTCGGGCCGCACGGATGCGTAAAACCCTACTCCTGCTTTGTGGATTGGTATTGATTTCTAGCTCGGGAGCGAGACCGAGCGTGAGTGTGTGGGATTGCTGAACCCCTCTCTACGTTGCCCCGGGCCTCCTTTTATATGCTCAAGGGGTTACCGACATAGGGCAACGGAGGGCAAAAGTGGAAAAGGGTGCCGTGGGTAGGCACAGCTAGGTGTTGTAGTAGGCACAGCTAGCTGCTACAGTGTTATCATACCTAACCCTGACGGCAGGGGACAAGGGCATTAAATGCCCGTCTGTGTCGCCTAGACAGCACCGAAAGGGACCGCTAGGGACGCCACCGTCCTGCCACGATGGTTGTCTTGTCAGCGCCTGCGCGCCACCGCACGCCCCTAGCTGCACAGCCTCCTGCCACGTGCGCTTGGGAGGGGCCCCGGAGCGACACGTGAGTGGATGTGCTGGAGCGCGGGCGTGGAGTGGGGGCTTGCCGCGGCAAGCGCCTTGCCGCGGCCGTCGACTTGTCGCTTCCGGGAGCTTGTCGCTCACCGGGCCTTGTCGGGGCGCATAGCGCGCCGCGGCAAGTTCCTTGGAATGCCTTGGATGGCCTTCCCGGCAAGCGCCTCTTGCCGGGGCCTTGGGATGCTTCTGATGGCCTTCCCGGCAAGCTCCTCTTGCTGGGGTCTTGCCTTCTTCCCGGCAAGCTCCTCTTGCCGGGGTCTTGTCTTGAGTACTTTGTTCTTGAATGGTCTTCAAAGGGACCACGGAGGATCTTGGCGGTGACCTGGCAGGCCTTGCCGCGGGACGCTGCGACTGCCCGTGCACAAGTTCGGGGTACTAAGTGTACCCCTACTTTAGTACACCGACAGGAGCCCCCGGGCCTGGGCCAGACACGGTGTCGAGCGCTGTTGGGCCAGGCCCAAAACAGTGCACGGGCACGTGCGGCCTAGGTTACGCCGAATCTTCCTCCGCATCCACCAGGCCCTCCCCCCGAACGGCACGCGTTGAATGCGGCGTCATGGGAGAGGTCGTGGGGGTTCCTTTTCTCGAAATGTGGAACGTCTGCCCCCCCCTCCCCCCTTTAAAAGCAGGGGAAACAGGGGCGGTTGGCTGATTCGCCCATTGCCGTTCCCAATCTCGGAAATCTCTGCCGCCCTCTCGCCTCCCCAAAGCAGAGAGAGAGAGCAGCGCTCCGCCCTCCACCGCCGCCAGCACCACCAACGCCGTCGACCCCCTTCACTGCTTCCGCCATGGCTCCAAAAGCCGACAGGGGGAAGACCGTGAAGACGACCGAGGCGCAGCGGCTCGCAGCGCTGCGGAAGACGCGGGCCATTATCCCCCCCAGGCTCGGCGCGAAGGAGCTGAGGGCGGACTATTCTCTGTTCTGGTCGGCGGAGACGCGCGCGCATC
This sequence comes from Triticum urartu, assembly GCF_003073215.2. Taxonomy (NCBI): domain Eukaryota; kingdom Viridiplantae; phylum Streptophyta; class Magnoliopsida; order Poales; family Poaceae; genus Triticum; species Triticum urartu. Next base: position 239,124,385 of record NC_053028.1, on the reverse strand, counting down.
CGCGCACAAGGGTTCTCCCCGCCGCCGCCTGTAAGACTGCTCCAAATGGGTACGCCTTCTTCGCGTTGTTCTTCTATTGCGGGCTCTGCCCGCCCTTCTCGGATTTCTTCTGCGACATCATGAACACCTATGGATTCCATCTCCTCGACTTCAACCCCAACGCCGTTCTGACGATGGCAGTTTTCGCGCATCTCTGCGAAAACTTTGTCGGAGTTCTTCCCAACGTAGCCCTCTTCCGCCATTTCTTCACTCCTCGAGTAGAGAGAGGAGAGCCTCTATCCGGCGGGATCGCCTGGATCTCAAGGACCGGCAAGAAGGAGACCTACCTGGAGGGAGAGTTCCGCGGCAAGTGGGAGGAGTGGAGGGCTGATGGGTGCTGGATTGTCGAGGAGAGTCCGCAGCCTTTCACCGCCCGGCGCCAAACCCCGGTGGCGCGCGGCGACGACTGGAGCGACCTGGCCCTGGAGGACGACAGGCTGGGGATCGCCGTCACCAGGATCCTGCGCCTCCGGAATGCCGGGCTCACTGTCGGCGCGGTTGGCGTAGACTTCCTCCGCCGCCGCATCGCCCCCCTGCAAGAGCGGGGGAGGCCAACTTGGGAGTTCAAGAACGCGGCGGACATTATGAGGCTGCGGCCGGGCTTCAACTACAACTTCACAGTTCTGGGGCTCCATGCGATGCTGCAGGAGCTGTTCAGATATGACCCCCAGCATCTCGAGGTGTTCAGGTTGCCGGGGGGTGTCGTGCCTTTGTGCAACAACTCCGCGCTCGACCGCATCCGTGCAATGATGCCGGAATGCGACTCGCACGGGATTGTGCCAACTTGGCAGGAGCCTGCCGACGAGGTCGTGCAGCACTTCTTCGACAACTTGGTGGAAGTGGCGGTTCGTGCCGACGAGAAGGACGGCCTTACCCGCGACACCACCGACGCGGAGATGGCGCGCATCGCCACCAGGCTGGAGGAGGCAACGGAAGCCATAGCCGCGGGCGAGTTTGGGTTCACCACCGCGGAAGCAGACGCGGTAGAAGTGGCGAGCCGTGGCGAGCAAGGGGAGCCTGCCGGCAAGGAGGGACTTGCCGGGCAAGACACCGAGCCGGGCGAGCCTGCCAAAGATACGGGCAGCTCGCGGCAAATCGACTCCTCTTCCTCCTTGCCTCCGGACAGCCCACCAGAGGCAGAGCCCCCAACGCCGCCCAGAAGGCGTCTCCGCAAGGTTGGTGACGTGGCGGAGCGGCAAGCGGGTCAACAGTCACCACGCCGCGTGACGCGCTCGACCGCAGCAAACACCGTTGCCGCGGGAGCGCCTCATGCTACGACGGAACCTGGAGCGGGGTCCAGCCAGACCACCGCTTCGGCCCCTGCCGCTTCCCGTGCCGCGCCGACTGTCGGGGCAGGGTCTTCTCAGACCGCCACCACTGCTCCTGCTAAGCGGCCAAGGGAAGCTTCTCCTCCGCCTCCTTGCTCTGGGAGCGCGCCGGGCTTCGACTTCTCCGCGCTGAGCTCCAACGAGGAGGATGAAGAAGAGTAAGCTTCTCTTGCTGCACTCGCATTTCTTCGGTTTTTGCTGTTGTTCTTGTTTCTCAATTGCTTTTCCCTGAACCTGCTCCTTTTTAGGACTCTGGCCCAGAGAGCGGCAAAGAGAACTAAGGCCCCGGCGGTCATCATCGAGGACGTGCCCATTGCGACAGCAGGTGGCGCGCCTGAGACAACCTTGCCGACCTGGCGACTTTCCTCCATGGCAGCCCCCAGCGTAAGTGTGTGAACTATTTGCCACGGTGAGGCGCGCATGGGTACTTGTCTTTGCTGATATCTGCTTGTTGACTTGTGTAGGAGCAGAGCAGCCTCACCAGGAGTGTCCGGAGACAGTCCCCGGAATGCCATCTGCTTCAACTACGCCGCCCAGGGAAAATTCTCCGGCAAGAGATTCTCCGGCAGGGGGTGGCTCTCCGGCAAGGGGAAGCTCTCCGCCAAGGGACGGCACCAGCATCCCCCTAGCGGCGGAGACCATCGCCACCGAGCCCAGCGCAGGTAATCTTCTTGCTTCAAAACTTCCCTTGGATTCTTCTTCTTCTGATCTTTTTGAGTTTTTGGCTGGATCTTGTTTGACTCTTCTCCCCTTTGCCGGCCGTCAGATCCATCCGCTGCAGAGCAGATGGAGATAGAGGTCGCTGCCGACGAAGCTGTCGGTGCTGGAGACGCCGCCGGCACCGAGGCCGCCAAGGCTGGTGCCGCGGCAACTGGCAAGGAATCTGGCGATCGTACTGACGGCCCTGGGGCCGCAGGAGCGCCAGGCGCTACGCCGACCGCCGACCCATCCGCCGAAGCCGCAGCGCCAAGTACCGAGGAGTCCCAGCCGGGCGCTTACTTGAAGGCCGGCGAAGGCGTCTTCATCAACCTCCCCTGGGCGTCAAGATCCAGGGCGCCGGTCGAGGGGGAGGTCTTCGACGGGGAAGTGCTTGCCTCCGCGGGTCTGAAGCTGGTCGACGCGCCGAGCAGCAGCAGCAACGAGCCCGAAGAGGAGCGGCTGCTGCGCAGGTTGATGTCGCTCTACCGCGCGCGACAAGCCAAGATGGAATCCCGCGAGGCGCTTGTCGCGAAGGCGGGAGCAGACATTGAGAAGCGCGCAGACGAGCTCGGGGGTTTCCACCGGGAAGCTCTCCGATCCCTGGCGGAGGAGCGGGAGCAGCTCGCTGAAGCGAAGAAGGCCTTTCTCCTCGAGAAGGCCGAAGCCGAAGAGCTGCAGCGACTGGCCGCTGTGAAGCTAGCCGCGAAGGATGGCGAGCTGGCGCAGCGGAAGGTCAACCTCGACGCTCACGAGGAGGAGCTTGCCGCGCGCGAGGAGAAGCTTGGCGGAGCCCTTAAGCAAGCGGAGGACGCTGCCGCCGCTGCTGAGGCCGCCAAAAAGGTGCTGGAGATGAAGGTGGTGCAGCTGGAGGCTGACCGCAAAGCATATGGCGAAGAGCTCAGCGCCACCAAGGACTCCAACGCCGCCCTCGAGTCGAGGCTGGTCGCTTTGACCAAGGCCCTGGACGGCGCCAAGGAGCGGGAGGCGGCCCTGAAGAAGGAGATCGATGCCGACAAGGCGTTGCTGGAGAGTGCTGCCACCACCCAAAACACCTTTAGGGATACGGTGGAGCACTGGACGGAGAGCCTCGTGAACGCCGCCGGGGACATCGATAAGGAGCTGGCGCAGCTGGGGGTGGAGGACTTCGGGTACTCCTCTGACGAGAACCTCCAGCCTAGCGCCAAGCTCACTATGTTCTTCCAAGGCGTGGCGACGGCGCTCCAGCGGCTCCGGGATGAGATCCCGAAGCGGCTGGCCGACGAGTCGCGCGAGATCTGTGCGGGAGCCCTTCAGAAGGTGTTGATGAAGGTGGCCTTCCGCAATCCAGGCCTCCGCCTCCACAACGTCCTCAGATCCTTGCCGCCTGATATCGATCAGGAGGAGCTCAAGGCCCTTGTCGCACCCATTGTGGACAAGGTGAGCGGGATCAAGAGGGTTGAGGGCGACCGCGTCGACTAGGCCGCCGGCTTCCTTCTTTCCTTGTCGCTGCTAGCTATGTCATAGAAAACATTTATTAGAGCTGCGACAAGCTATTTTGTAATATAACTTTCTTCTGGGTAGCCATTGCAATGTTATTCCCTTTACTTGACTCCTCCCTTTGTATGTTTTTGCCCTATGCTTTTAGGGAACTTGCCGGTGCAGGCATCCGGACCGCGAGCGCTGGGTGCGGAACCGGCGGTGCCGCTACCAGCAAGAAACCTTGTCGCAGCCAGCTGCGGCTCACTTAAGTTGCTGAGCGGGGCTCGAAGCAAAGTAAGGGCGCAGCTAGTTAAGCAACTAGCCGCAGCTAACTTACGTTGTTGAGCAGGCTCAAAACAATGCAAGGGCGCGGCTAGTGTAGCAACTAGCCGCAGCTCACCTAATGTTGTTGAGCGAGCTCGAAACAACGCAAGGGCGCAGCCAGCTACGAGTTGGCTCCTCCGCGCACAGGTTTCCCATACAAAGTGCAGTCGTTCAAGGGAGATAACTTGAAATTTAAAAAATTTGGCTGCTCAAACTTTGGCAACTTAGCTTTTCTGTCGTTTGCTTCCCGGCAAGACGAAATTCTTGAACGACGCCTGGTCCATACCCTTTTCTTCTCCCTTCCCCCCCCCCCCCCGGCAAACTTGTGGGCGGGGGAACCTTTCTTTCCTTGGAAGAACAGAAAGAAGAGAAAATAAAGATATAGAGCCTTGCGGCTCGTTATCACTCACCGTGGGGTTGGTGCTGCACAAATGTCAGATCATATATGCCAGAAAACAAAAAGCATAAAATCGACAAAATGTGCGGAGCACGCGAGCTCTGCTGCGCACGGGATCTGCGCCCGGCCTCGTACAAAGGATTACATGCAACAGCGGCAAGACTTTGTACAAGAGGTGGTTGCCGGAACGGGTTCCAACAACCACGCCTTACGGGTAAAACTTACGAAGATGCTCGATGCTCCAGGAATTACTCACTGGGATGCTATCTTCGGTCTCAAGGCGGATAGCGCCAGGCCCAGTGACTCGTTTCACCCGGTAAGGGCCTTCCCACTTCGGCGTCAACTTTGTGTGTTTTTACCCCACGCTTTTAGGGAACTTGCCGGCGCAGGCACCAGGGCCGCGAGCGCTGAGTGCGGAACGTCAGCAGGCTGCTGGCGGTGCCGCTACCGGCAAGAAACCTTGTCACAGCTAGCTGCAGCTCACTTAAGTTGCTGAGCGGGGCTCGAAGCAAAGTAAGGGCACGGCTAGTTAAGTAACTAGCCGCAGCTAACTTACGCTGTTGAGCAGGCTCGAAACAATGCAAGGGCGCGCCTAGTGTAGCAACTAGCCGCAGCTCACCTAATGTTGTTGAGCAAGCTCGAAACAACGCAAGGGCGCAGCCAGCTACGAGTTGGCTCCTCCGCGCACAGGCTTTCCACACAAAGGGCGGCCGTCCAGGGGAGATAACTCAAAAATCAGAGATCTGGTTGCTCAGGCTTCGGCAACTTATCTGTTCTGGGGGTGTTGACGTGCATGGTGGTCTTGGGCGCTCCAAGATCCAGCTCGATCTTGATCCAGCGAGTGCATGGTACCGTGAGTACCATGACGCTGCCGGTCCCGCGTCTCCTGAGATGGGCGCGGTGCATGCACGGACACCGAGGTCTTGGAGTGCGCCCGATCGTTGTGGGAGCCGGCCACGCCGCCGATGGGCAGCGCAGCCTTGCCCTGGGACCTGGCAGCACCGAGAGTTCCCTCGTCGATGCGTGCCCTTCCGCCGGCGCCTGCCCCACCATCCGTTTGCTCCGGCGGTGGGTGGCTCGGCGCGGACGGAGCAGCTGCCTCCGAAACTTTCTTCTTCGGTGGCATGTTGATGAAGATGGCGAAGATGGATGAAGAAGATGAAGATCTAGCCCGCGAGAACGCCGGATCTGGTTCACACAACTTCGACGCCCCCTACCTGGCGCTCCAGAGATGCCGGGGTTTCTGATCCACGGGCACCTATGGGACCGGCGGACCGGGTCCCTTTTGGTTCGGCGGGGGGCGGAGGTTGCGCAAAGAGCAGATCGAGGCGAAGCACGCGGGCGGTTGGTCGTGCGAGGAGTAAATCAATGAGAAGCACGCGAGCGATTTACCCAGGTTCGGGCCGCACGGATGCGTAAAACCCTACTCCTGCTTTGTGGATTGGTATTGATTTCTAGCTCAGGAGCGAGACCGAGCGTGAGTGTGTGGGATTGCTGAACCCCTCTCTACGTTGCCCCGGGCCTCCTTTTATATGCTCAAGGGGTTACCGACATAGGGCAACGGAGGGCAAAAGTGGAAAAGGGTGCCGTGGGTAGGCACAGCTAGGTGCTGTAGTAGGCACAGCTAGCTGCTACAGTGTTATCATACCTAACCCTGACGGCAGGGGACAAGGGCATTAAATGCCCGTCTGTGTCGCCTAGACAGCACCGAAAGGGACCGCTAGGGACGCCACCGTCTTGCCACGATGGTTGTCTTGTCAGCGCCTGCGCGCCACCGCACACCCCTAGCTGCACAGCCTCCTGCCACGTGCGCTTGGGAGGGGCCCCGGAGCGACACGTGAGTGGATGTGCTGGAGCGCGGGCGTGGAGTGGGGGCTTGCCGCGGCAAGCGCCTTGCCGCGGCCGTCGACTTGTCGCTTCCGGGAGCTTGTCGCTCACCGGGCCTTGTCGGGGCGCATAGCGCGCCACGGCAAGTTCCTTGGAATGCCTTGGATGGCCTTCCCGGCAAGCGCCTCTTGCCGGGGCCTTGGGATGCTTCTGATGGCCTTCCCGGCAAGCTCCTCTTGCCGGGGTCTTGCCTTCTTCCCGGCAAGCTCCTCTTGCCGGGGTCTTGTCTTGAGTACTTTGTTCTTGAATGGTCTTCAAAGGGACCACGGAGGATCTTGGCGGTGACCTGGCAGGCCTTGCCGCGGGACGCTACGACTGCCCGTGCACAAGTTCGGGGTACTAAGGGTACCCCTACTTTAGTACACCGACAGTCCGGCTATCCGGAGACCCCCTAATCCAGGACTCCCTCAAAGACGAAGGGGGCTCTACAGTGCTCCTGGTTTCCTTTCGTTTTGAACGATTACCCTGCGTAGAGGCCGCTCTCAAGGGAGTGCGGCCTGCCGAGCGCCGATCCTATGAAATAAAGTTTAGTATAATGGATAAGGTGCAAGTAGGGACCTCTTTTTGAGAAAGCTCTTTGAATAGTTACAATGGAGAAGGGGTAAAGGCGCGGGTAGTCGGCCGTAATAGCCACTTCCGAGCCATCAAGGCTCGCCTGATAAAATACTCCATCGCCGAACTCTATGTATATATCTGGATCCTCGCAAAAGCCAAGGTCTTCAGTGTGATTATGATCCTCTCACTGCGGGGCAGGACAGTGAACGTCCTCGATCATCTTCCTCCATGATTGTTTTAAAGACAACAAAAAACAATTTGGTTAGCATGCCTGGATAACAGTAAAGCAGCACTGATAATCAAAATCTTACCCATTCAATGGGATTGTCATGGAATAACCCTCTCGGCAGTTCAAGCGGAGGAAGTCTTCTTTTTTCCCCTTATATAGATCGGCCAGGATCATTGCCAATTCGGTCGGGGTGTCCAGACCCTTATTCCTATAACGAGATGCGTCGTCTTCTCCATTATAGCACCACAAAGGAGTTGCTCTGGACTGAGGGGGCTGGATACATCATTTTATTGCAATGGCCATGACTTCGATTATTGAGAGATCGAATGAGCTAGTAATCTGACCTTGCCGACCAACCTTTTTATCTCCGCACTGTATTCCTCCTTGGGGTTACGGGGACGCCAATTGAGGCATTTCTTCAAAGGCGCACTAGAAAATTCGGGGAGGCCGTGCCGAACTGGGTCTGTAAGTGGTACATCATCGATATAAAACCACTTCGAAGACCATTCAGGAGATATCTCTTTGGGAGTTCCAATAGGATAGCCTGATCCAGATATACGCCATAATTCGGCGCCGCCCACTCCAAATATAGAGCCCCCTCGATGGCGGGGGACGAGGCAAAATAACTTCCTCCATAGTTCGAAATGGGCCTCGCAACCCAGAAATAGTTCACAGAGAGCAACGAAACCTGAGATGTGTAGAATCAAACCAGGGGTAAGGTTGTGCAGCTGGATGCCGTAAAACTCCAACAGACCCCTGAGGAAGGGGTGGATCAGAAATCCTAAGCCCCGCAAGAGGAACGAAACAAAGCACACCCTCTCCTCCTTATTGGGGTTGGGGAAATTTTCAGCCAGTACACCGTTGCCAATCGAAGCCAATCCCGTTCGTACAGGGACTAGATCTGTGAGGGGGAGATATCCCTACGTCTGGAGTCGACTCAACTGTAGATGAGACACTGATCAGCTCTATCAACCACCCTCTTGAGGGCCATGGGGGCGCGAAGAAGAGCCTGGAGCGATGGCCATGTTTTTAAAGCTTTTTTGTGGCTAGTCTTGATGTTTTCCGCATGATGTGGATGGCACTTGGGGATCTAACCTCTTTATATAGGCGCCGTCCTCGTGTGGCCGAAGGTTTTCTTTTTGGTAAAAATTATTATGGACCGTTCACATTCACCCAACGTGTGGAAATCGAGGCGGCAGGGAAGGAGTCATAAAAACAAAGCAAGGAAGTCGGGTCCTGACTGTTATCCACCCGATGTACAATGAAGAACCAACCTTGCAAAAGCCAAAGACATAATCTGGATACTGCATCATCATTTGAAGGCCAGTTCAGGGGCTACTAAGGGAGTCCTAGATTAGGGGGTCTGAAAGCACAAGTGCTCCCTGGGTGATTTTGGTAATTAATGTCAACATATCTCTTGTTGGACTAATGCTTTCATCTAGTATGTTTTAGATAAGTTCAACAATGGAGTGGCATGGACTAGAGGATGTGGAACCCCTTTGAGATGATAAGGACAAAGGATTGGCTCAAGCTCAAAGCTCAGGACTCTACATTTTTCATTTTACTGATCCAAGATCACATTGAGTCCATAGGAAACCCAATACTATTAAGAGGGGATGAGGTGTTGCTTAATGGGTTGCTTGCTCAAAGTGCTTAGTGATATGCTCCAAAGCCCTCAACCACTTTCTCACATCCACATTTGACCCAAAACAAAAGTCAAACTCGGCCCCACCGAAACTTTCTATCCGGCGCCACCGAGTTCTCTTGACATAGCCACTGCCAGAAACCCTAATCAATTCGGTCTCACCGATGGGATCTCGGTCTCACCGAGATGGGCTTGCAAACTCTCTGTTGCCTATTGCATTAATTTCGGTCCCACCGAAATATGAAATCGGTCCCATCGAGTTTGCTTAGCCAACTCTCTGTTTAGCTTATTACCAAAATCGGTCCCACCGAGTTTGTGTAATCGGTCCAACCGAGATGAGGTTTTACCCTCACCCTAGCACATCGGTCCCACCGAGTTGATCATGTTGGTCCCACCGAAATGCCTAACGGTCACATTATGAACCAAATCAATCTGAACGAGTTTTATGATTCGGTCCCAACGAGTTTGGTGATTTGTGTGTAACGGTTAGATTTTGTGTGGAGGCTATATATACCCCTCCACCCACTTTTCATTGAGAGAGAGAGCCATCAGAATATTCCTACACTTCCAACATACATTTTTTGAGAGAGAACCACCTACACTTGTGTTGAGGTCAAGATATTCCATTCCAACCACATAAATCTTGATCTCTAGCCTTTCCCAAGTTGCTTTCCACTCAAATCATCTTTCTACCAAATCCTATCCTATGAGAGAGAGCTGAGTGTTGGGGAGACTATCATTTGAAGCACAAGAGCAAGGAGTTCATCATCAACACACCATCTATTACCTTTTGGAGAGTGGTGTCTCCTAGATTGGTTAGGTGTCACTTGGGAGCCTCCGTCAAGATTGTGGAGTTGAACCAAGGAGTTTGTACGGGCAAGGAGATCGCCTACTTCTTGAAGATCTACCCTAGTGGGGCAAGTCCTTCGTGGGCGATGGCCATGGTGGGATAGACAAGGTTGCTTCTTCATGGACCCTTCGTGGGTGGAGCCCTCCATGGACTCGCGCAACCATTACCCTTCGTGGGTTGAAGTCTCCATCAACGTGGATGTACGATAGCACCACCTATCAGAACCACGCCAAAAATCTCCGTGTCTCCAATTGCGTTTGCACCCTCCAATCCCATCCCTTTACATTCTTGCAACTTGCATGATTTACTTTCCGCTGCTCATATACTCTTATCATGCTTGCTTGATATGTATTGTGAATGTTTGAACTTGTGCTAAAACTCCACTTCAACTTAAAGAATTTAAAAATTGCAACTTTCCTTGCTAAGAGTCTATTCACCCCCCTCTAGACACCTCTTCTCGATCCTTTCAATTGGTATCAGAGCATTGGTCTCCATTGCCTTGGTTTAAACACCTTTGGAGGAAGATGGATGAGTCTATGTTGGTGAGTCTTAGACATAGAGTGCCTATACTTGATGGAGAGTACTTTCATGAGTGAAAAAAATGAGATTCTTGAGATTTCAATGAATATCATTTGACCAAGTACATTACTATTCCTTGTGCTCGCATTGTTGATCCTTTGCATCCCACACCGTATGAGGATCTTGACATGATTCGCAATCTTAGAACTATCAATCTTATCATGAAAGGATTGCCCAAAAATTTGATTGCTAGCTTACCTACTCTAGATTGTGCTTACACCATATGGAGATTTCTAGAGGAACGATTCCCAAATTATTCCTTGAAAAGTCTAGATGAGATTCTCCATAAGTCTATTCCCTTGAGTAAGATGAGTTCCAATGATCCCAAATTTGGTGACTGTTTATTTGAGCTTACAAATCTTACGAGTGCCAAAGGAGATGTTGGAATCATTAGCAATATCATTCCCGAAGTCATTAGAATTCATAGAGATGAACATTGTTACGGTCATACTTCTAATGAATCACTCTCTCTAGGAATTGATCCACCACATGACGATGTTGAACATGGATACTACAATGAGGATGATGATAGTGACTATGATCTTGATGATGAAATAAGACACTTTGGTCTTATGGCTAATATTCGTGGCTACATGGTCGGAGGAAAGGAATGGGTTCTTGATAGTGGGTGTACCGATCATATGACCGGAGAAAAAGATATGTTTTGTGAGCTTGCTGAAAACGATGGCCCTCGAAAGTATGTCACTTTTGGTGATAACTCAAAGGGTAAGGTGGTTGGCCTTGGTAAGGTGGCCATCTCACATGATAGCTCCATACAAAATGTTATGCTCAGGGCCGTCTCCAGGAATTTGAGGCCCCGATGCGAAAGGCCATGTAACAAGAGCAAGCGCTTTAAACATGAGGACAAAAGGAGGTTATCAAAAAATGATGGCTAGCTAGCCTGTCAAACTAAAACACACAGTGAGACACATATGGCATGATTCTGGGTTGTTAACGAATATTAAAATGTTTCACCTGAATCACGCCTCTTGTTCAGATTATCCAACGATTTCATAGAATTAACATGACATACTGGAACACAACAATTGTCTCCAAGGTAGAATAGAAACATCTTTTGGCGGCACAGGCAGCAGCTTTTTTTTCCTCATCTAAAACTCTCGTTCCTAACTGAAACTTGATAGTAATAGGTAAACTATATTTCTACAAATTGGGACGGCAAGTGAGATCTACATGTCTCTGCATTCAAAAGATGATTAATAATACTCTTGAATTAACCTAGGAGCATGTGGGGACACCATCTGCCAAAGCACCCAATGCAAGTTCCGCACCGGACAAGATCTTCGCATGGAAAAGTAAAAACTACCTCCACATCAAGGATGTTTCTGACAGAATATAGGAGTATGCGGAAGCCGGGCACTGCTCTCCTCCTGCTCATACCCGCCAGACGCCGATTTCCTCCTCGAGTCCTAGGTTTGCAAGCATCTAATTCTGCTCCAACAAAACACTTTTTTCTTTTAGGTGCAGCTCCAACAAAACACCTATGGACCTAGCACTTGCTTTATTAGTTTACCAGGCCTAAGGCCCAAATAATGGTTCACCCTTCCTTTTGTCATCTTCCTCCCCACGACGGAAGACAGAGCAGAAGCTTTCATTCATGGCGGCGACTGCAACTTCCAACAGATGGATTCAAATCCACATAGTACAAATGAAAAAAAAATGAAAGCAGAATGGACGCCCTACCTCTCCCTACAAGGCTACAAGTTCTGGCGCAGACTGAAACCAAAGAGATGTAGTAGGGATAGAGGATTTGGGGGCCCCTATTTTTTGGGGGCCCTGTGTGGTCGCCCACCTCGCACACCCCTATCGACGGCCCTGGTTATGCTCGTTGAATCTCTTGGCTACAATTTACTTTCCGTATCTAGACTTGCTGACTTTGGTTTCAATGTCCTATTTACTGGAGTAGATTGCAAAGTGTTTCGTAGAGATAATCATAAAATGGTCTTTACCGGTACACATAGAGGTGATCTTTACATTGTTGATTTCACTAAAAAAGGCTCAACCTAGAACTTTCCTAATTGCTAAATCCTCGAAAGTTTGGTTGTGGCATAGAAGGTTAGGTCATGTGGGCATGCGAAATCTCGATAAGCTTATTAAAGGTGATCATATCCTTGGAGTAAAAGATGTTATATTTGACAAGGATAGACTTTGTAGTGCTTGTCAAGCAGCAAAACAAGTTGGAGGAAGCCACCCCGTGAAGAACATTATGACCACGAGAAGACCGCTCGAGCTACTTCATATGGATCTTTTCGGTCCCAATGCCTACAAGAGTCTCGGTGGTAACTCATTCAGTCTAGTTATAGTTGATGACTTTTCAAGATTTACATGGGTGTTCTTTCTTGATGATAAATTGCAGGTCCAAAAGATCTTCAAGAACTTCGCTAGGAAGGCCCAAAATCAATTTGAAGTGAAGATCAAGAAGGTTCACAGCGACAACAGAATGGAGTTCAAGAATGCAAATGTGGATACCTTTCTTGACGAAGAAGGGATTTCACATGAGTTCTGGGCTACGTACACGCCTCAACAAAATGGAGTTGTTGAGAGGAAGAACCGAACTCTTATTAAGATGGCAAGGACGATGCTTGATGAGTACAAGACTCCAAAGCACTTTTGGGTGGAAGCCGTTGAGATAGCTTGTCATGCAACAAATCGCTTGTATCTTCACAAGCTACTCGGCAAGACGACATACGAGCTCCTCACCGGTAACAAACCCCAAGTTGGATACTTTCGAGTATTTGGCTCAAAGTGTTACATTCTTGACAAGCATCATCGTTCTAAATTTGCTCCTAAATCTCACGAAGGTTTCCTACTTGGTTATGGCTCAAACTCTCACACTTACCGTGTCTACAACAATTGCACCCGAAAGGTTGAAGAGACGGTAGATGTGAAGTTTGATGAATCTAACGGCTCGCAAGTAGAGCAATTGCCAATTGATATAGGGGATAAAGATCCTTTGAAAGCAATCCAAGACTTGTCTATTGGCAAGATCCGTCCAACGGAGGTGAAGGAGAGTACCTCGTCCGTCCAAGTGGAAGCTTCTACCTCATGACAAGGTGAACTAAGAGTCGACATGGAAGCATCCACGAGTGGGACACACCAAGATGAAGAAAAGGAGGAAGTACACCAAGATGAACCTCATCAATCTCCTTCTCCACCATGACAAGGAAATGACAACGTCAACAATGAAGAAGGACAAGATGATGAAGAAGATGTTCCACCCCAAGCAAAACAAAAGCTCTCACGAGTTCGAGCAAGAGTCGCTAGATACCATCCCGTCGAGCAAATATACAATGATATCCAAACCGGGAGAATCACTCGCTCTAAATCTCGTTTGGCTAATTTTTGTGAACATCATTCATTCATCTCCAGTATTGAATCTATGAAGGTTGAAGAAGCATTGGAAGATCTGGATTGGATAAACGCCATGCATGAAGAGCTACACAACTTTGAGAGAAATCAAGTGTGGACATTGGTCGAGAAGCCCGACAACAACCACAACATCATTGGTACCAAATGGGTGTTTCACAACAAGCAAGATGAAGATGGTCAAGTCGTTCACAACAAAGCTCATCTAGTCGCCCAAGGCTACACTCAAGTCGAAGGTATGGACTACGGTAAGACATATGCCCCCGTTGCTAGACTTGAGTCCATATGCATCTTACTTGCCTATTCTAATCACCATGATATCACTTTATACCAAATGGACATTAAAAGTGCTTTTCTAAATGGTGAAATTGAGGAGGAAGTTTATGTTAAACAACCTCCCGGCTTTGTCAATCCTAAGAAACCCGATCATGTTTACAAACTTCACAAAGCTCTTTATGGTCTTAAACAAGCTCCTAGAGTGCGGTATAAATGCTTGACCAAGTTCCTTATTGAGAAAGGCTTTGAGATTGCAAAGATATATTCTACTCTTTTTACTAAAAGGGTTAATGGTGAATTATTTGTGTGCCAAATTTATGTTGATGATATCATATTTGGTTCGACTAACCCTCATTTTAGTGAAAAGTTTGGGAAGCTAATGTTGGAGAAGTTTGAGATGTCTATGATGAGTGAACTCAAGTTCTTTCTTGGTTTGCAAATCAAGCAAACTAAGGAAGGCACCTTTGTTTCTCAAATAAATTACATAAAGGACTTATTCAAGAAGTTCAACATGCAAGAAAGCAAAGGTATGAAAACTCCCATGCCTACTTGTGGACATCTTGATTTGACTAAGGATGGTAAACCGGTTGACCAAAAGGTGTACCGATCTATGATTGGTTCATTGCTATATCTATGTGCCTCCCGTCCCGATATCATGCTAAGCGTGTGCATGTGTGCACGATATCAAGCTGCCCCCAAAGAATGTCATCTTGAGGTTGTGAAAAGGATAGTGAGATACTTGATACATACACCAAATTTTGGCATTTGGTATCCTAAGAGGTCCTCTTTTGATCTTGTTGGCTATTCCGACTCGGACTATGCCGGAGACAAGGTTGATAGAAAGTCCACTTCGGGTACTTGTCAATTTCTTGGTAGATCTCTTGTATCTTGGTCCTCCAAGAAACAAAACTCGGTATCCTTATCCACCGCAGAAGCGGAATACATTGCCGCCAGTTCATGTTGTGCTCAATTACTTTGGATGACCCAAACTCTTAAAGATTATGGGATCAATGTGAAACATGTTCCATTGCTTTGTGACAATGAAAGTGCTATTAAGATTGCTCACAACCCTGTGCAACATTCTCGAACTAAGCATATTGAAGTTCGTCATCATTTCATCCGAGATCATGTTGCTAAAGGGGACATTGATCTTAAACATGTTCGTACCGATAAGCAATTGGCGGATATATTCACCAAAACGCTTGATGAAAAAATCTTTTGCCGTTTGAGAGGCGAATTGAACATCATTGATGCTTCAAACTTGGAGTAGGAACTCCAGTTGGATACATGCAAGGCATGAATTTATTGTTGGGGAACGTAGAAATAATTCAAAATTTTCCTACGTGTCACCAAGATCAATCTATGGAGTCATCTAGCAATGAGAGAGGGAGAGAGAGGAATGCATCTACATACCCTTGTAGATCGCGAGCGGAAGCGTTCAAGAGAACGGGGTTGATGGAGTCGTACTCGTCGTGATCCAAATCACCGATGATCCTAGCGCCGAACGGACGACACCTCCGCGTTCAACACACATACAGCCCGGTGACGTCTCCCGCGCCTTGATCCAGCAAGGAGAGAGGGAGAGGTTGGGGAAGACTCCGTCCAGCAGTAGCACGACGGCATGGTGATGGTGGAGGAGCATGGCACGCCAACAGGGCTTCGCCAAGCACTGCAAGAGACGAGGAGGGAGAGGGGTAGGGCTGCGCCAAGAGGGAGAGAGACTCGTGTGTTGGGCAGCCCCAAAACCCCCACTATTTATAGGAGGAGGGGAGTAGGGTGCGCCCCCTCTAGGGTTCCCACCCCTAGGGGGCAGCAGCCCTAGATGGGATGGAGGGGGGCGGCCAAGAGGGGGAGAGGGGGGCGCGCCCTAGGGTGGGCCTTAGGCCCATCTGTGCCTAGGGTTTCCCCCCTTCTCCTCCTAGCTGCGCCTTGGGCCCTGGTGGGAGGCGCACCAGCCCACTCAGGGGCTGGTCTGTAACACCCTCGATGTGACTATATCTCCCACGTTTCGAGGCACGACTTAGAGGCATAATCGCATTGAAGGCATATGTCGCAAGTGAGGTAATCTTCACACAACCCATGTAATATAATAAGGGAAAGAGATACATAATTGGCTTACAATCGCCACTTCACACAATTACATGAATAAAGCATTACAACAACCAAATACAATCAGGGCCCGACTACGGAGCCAAAATAAAAGAAGAACCCCAAATGCGACAAAGGTCCCCGATCGACCCCAACTAGGCTCCACTACTGATCAACTGGAAACGGAACAACACAAAGGACAAGATCTTCATTGAGCTCCTCCTGAGCTTGGTTGCATCATCTGCACGGACTCATCGGCACCTGCAAACTGGTTTTGGAAGTATCTGTGAGCCACGGGGACTCAGCAATCTCGCACCCTCGCGATCAAGACTGTTTAAGCTTATGGGTAAGGTAAAATGTATGAGGTGGAGCTGCAGCAAGCGACTAGCATATATGGTGGCTAACATACACAAATGAGAGCGAGAAGAGAAGGCAAGGCACGGTCGAGAAAGTATGATCAAGAAGTGATCCTAAACAACCTACGTCAAGCATAACTCCAACAACCGTGTTCACTTCCCGGACCCTGCCGGAAAGAGACCATCACGGTTACACACGCGGTTGATTCGTTTTAATTAAGGTCGAACTTCAGGTTTTCTACAACCGAACGTTAACAAATTCCCATCTGCCCATAACCGCGGGCACGGCTTTCGAAAGTTCCAATCCCTGCAGGGGTGTCCCAACTTAGCCCATCACAAGCTCTCACGGTCAATGAAGGAATAGACCTCCACCCGAGACATTCCGATCAGACTCGGTATCCCGGTACAACAAGACATTTCGACAGGGTAAAACAAGACCAGCAACACCGCCCGAATGTGCCGACAAATCTCGATAGGAGCTGCACATATCTCTTTCTCAGGGCACACTCAGATGAGCAAGACATCGGGTAAGCCAGCCCAGAGTTGCCCCTGGTAGCCTCGGACATCGCTCAGTTGGACCAACACTCAGAGGAGCACTGGCCCGGGGGGGTAAAATAATGATGACCCTTGGGCTGGCCGACCCAAGGGAAAGAAAAAGGCTAGGTGGCGAATGGTAAAACCAATGTTGGGCATTGCTGGAAGAGCTTTACTTAAGGCGAACTGTCAAGGGGTTCCCATTATAGCCCAACCGCGTAAGGGACGCAAAATCCGGGAACATAACACCGATATGACGGAAACTAGGGCGGCAAGAGTGGAACAAAACACCAGGCATAAGGCCGAGCCTTCCACCCTTTACCAAGTATATAGGTGCATTAATTAAATAAGATATATTGTGATATCCCAACAAGTAAATAAAAGATGTTCCAATAAGGAACGGCCTCCAATCTTCACCTGCAACTAGCAACGCTACAAGAGGGGCTGAGCAAAGCGGTAACATAGCCAATCAACGGTTTGCTAGGACAATGGTGGGTTAGAGGTTTGACATGGCAATTTGGGAGGCTTTCAAGCAAGTGGTAGGCATCGTAGCAGTGGCATAGCAAAAGAGCGAGCAAACTAGCATAGCAAAGATAGTAGTGATTTCGAGGGTATGATCATCTTGCCTGAAATCCCGCAAGGAAGAAGAACGATTCCATGAAGAAGACAAACGGACGTAGTCGAACGAATCCTCACAACACGACGTTATCGGAACCAATCCGAAGAAGCAACACCGGAAAGAAGCAAACAACATAGTAAACAACCACGACATGAACATGGCATGATGCACAAACAATTATGATGCATTTCCGGTTTAATGAGGCATGGCATGGCAAAGTGCACAAACAATCCTACAAATTAAGTGGAGCTCAATATGCAATGAGTTGCATATTGACGGAGCACCACATCAATTATTTAGTTCGATCTCGTTTATGTACCCAACAATATTAAATGTTGTTAAACATGGCAAGAGGGTGAAGCAAAGTAAGACTACCTATCTAGTCAAGTTTAAATGAGGCCGGAAGCAACGAACAACAATTCCGGAAACTCCTCATATGCATAATTTAAGGTTTGGTACTGTTCTGCCCTAAACATTATTTTAGAGTTGTTAAACATGCAAAGTAAGTGAACCATGTTAAACTAGGCGAAATTCTACCCCATTTACATATAAAGTTTGTTAAATTTGGAGCTACGGTTATTTAGTTATGAATTAAATCATTTTAACATGGCAATAGGCAAATATAAGCAAACATCATTTTTAACATTTCAAACATAGATGAAAGTTGGATATTATTAAACTACACAAAATTCTGAGCAAGTTTCATATATAAAACATTTTAATCCGATGCACGGTTAGTGAGTTATTAAATGCATGAACTAGGGGGACTAATCTGCAAAACTGGCAATCTCTGGATAAATAGGAAAATCCCAGGCACTAGAAAAAAACATGACATGGGCCGAAACTGTCCCGGGCCAACTAGAGAGAGGAAAAAAAGGAGGGGGCGGTGGCCTCACCCATGGGCTTCGGCCCGGACGGTGGAAGAGGCAGGCCGCGAAGGGGCTCGCTAGGCCGCGCGTGGGAGCTGGGCCAGGCTAGGGCGGCGCGGATCTGGAGCTGGGCTTGGCGCTGCGCTGCGCTGGCCGGGGAAGCTGGGCCGGTCCATGAAGGAGGAGGAGGCAGGCCGAGGCGGGGCGGCGCGCTGGGCCGGACTCGGGGCCCGCGAAGGAGTCAACGGGGGCGCTCGTCGTCTCCCGATCGGATCGGGGAGGCAGGGCGAGGCGGAGATCCATGGTGACGACGCCGGCGAGGCTGGGCGACGAGCCGGCGAGGGAACGGCGCCGGGGAAGCGGGGACGGCGGATCCCGGTCCGGCGGGGCCAGATCCGGTGGATCCCGGCCGGGTTCGGGTGAAGACGTGGCCGGCGACGGCGAACTCCATGGCGTCGGGTCCCTACTACAGCGAGCTGGGGGTCGCTGGCGAGCTGCTCCGGCGAGCCGGACGAGGTGGCGCAGAGGAACGGCGACGAGGCCCTGGATCGGGCTCGCGCAAGTTTCGGACGACGGCGGCTCGGGCCAGCGCGGGCTTGCGATGGGCCTGCAGGGTCGGCGCGGTGGAGGGAGAGGAGAGAGAGGGTGGCGGCGCTGACGTGTCGCGCGCTGAGTGGGTGAGGGCGCTGGCGGCGGTGAGGTGGCACTCTCCGGTTGGTCGGAGTGAGGTGGCTGAGGGCGGCGGACATGTCCGGCGCGGACGAAATTGTCCGGCGGCGCGAGGTGGACGAAGGTTAGGGTTTGGACTGCGCGAAAATTCGGAAGGGATCACATATTTATAGGTAGAGGGAGCTAGGAGAGTCCAAATGAGGTGCGGTTTTCGGCCACGTGATCGTGATCGAACGACCGAGATGATGGAGCAGAGTTAGGTGGGTTTTGGGCCAAAATGGAAGGGTGTTGGGCTGCAACACACACGAGGCCTTTTCGGTCCCTCGGTTAACCGTTGGAGTATCAAACGAAGTCCAAATGGTACGAAACTTGACAGGCAGCCTACCGGTAGTAAACCAAGGCCGCTTGGCAAGTCTCGGTCCAATTCGGAAATGTTTAATCCACACTCACAAAAGAAAGGTAGAAAAGACCACCAGAGGAGAACGAAGTGCCGGAATGCAAAACGGACAACGGAGAAAATGCTCGGATGCATGAGACGAATACGTATGCAAAAGAAATGCACATGATGACATGATATGCAATGCATCACACGCAAGCAATGACAAGGCAACAACAGCAAATAACTGGACGACACCTGGCACATCGGTCTCGGGGCGTTACAACACTCCACCACTACAAGAGGATCTCGTCCCGAGATCTAGAATGGCACCGGAGGGACAACGGAAGAGAAAGAGAAGAGGTAAGACTAAGTTGCTTCTTTGACAAACGAGTGAAACCAAAGAACCTTGAAAAGGTTACACAAATTCGAGAAAAGAATACAACGAAGGTGAACAAGGTCGAAAACACTCCGTTAGAGAAGAGGGACAAAGAACATTGCAAAAACCTTGAGGTTGAAGGGAAGATATATATTGAAAACACGCCTGTTAAGAAAGGGGATCAAGGAAGACCAAATTCGAACAGCACTCTGGTTAAAAGAGATGAAAGACTAGATAGGAAGAAAAGAGCTTGAGCAGAGGACACGACACTCCGGTTAAATGGATAAGCACGAAAAGAACATGATCTTTGACAAACGAGATGATGGGTTGAAGAGAGCAACATCACAAAGCCTCCGGAACAAAGGGAAAACAAGATCTTGAGAGAGCACGGTTACAACAAATGCTAGAATGGAGTTGTTGAAAATCAACAACGAAAAGAATAATCTTGATATGGTGTTATGAAATACATCTCAAAATTATGAGGTGACAACTTGCCACTCACGGAAAAAATTTGATTGGTAAGAACAAGGAGACGAGAAACTTATTTCACCGGGAGGATAAATGAATAACTTGGGTCATTTCAAACACCATAGATAGCAACAATCTTTAGGGAAGGCTTTAGGTGAAATATAACCCAAGATAACTCCAATGACGAGATTGATGGATTTGAAATATCTCATTCATGACAACATGTGAACGAAGAAACATGAATTCAAATTATCAAGAATGACATAGTACCACCTCAAATAACACGGTAGAAAGAATTGCACTCCGGATATCAAGATGAAGAAAGCTTGAACTCCTTAAAAAGAATGTCGATGAAAACTTCGAAAAGGAATTAACTCCTTGATGAATCCATTATGTAGAACCTCCAAGAAGAAACTCCGGTAACAAAAGAATAAAAAGAAAGAGAAATGAAAACACAAGGTGAACCCTTGCAATGATTTAGATGGATATCCATGATAATTAGAGCTTGGAACTCCGGGAAGAAAAGATAAGATGAACAATTGAGATCTTGATGAACCTACGGAATAGGGAAATAATCATTTGGATGAAACAAGAATAAGAATTACATTATGCTTAACCTTCACCAATTAAATTGATGACAATCAACAGGTTTGGCATATTACTTATTCTCGTAGAAAAGATTAAGAGAGATATAACATCAGACTTGGGAAGGTATTGAATGAATGGAAGGTTTGAAACAACGAATAAATTGATATGATAAGAAGGAAGAAGAAATCTTGAACGAACCACCGTAAGAATTTCAAATGAACGAATAAAAGATAATGAAACACCGGGAAGAATTGAAAAATGAACAAAGAAGCTAGAGGGGATTTAGATACATAAGAACGAAGAGATCATGAGCTGATAAGAGAATACTTGAATGATGCGCTGGTAAGATTTAGAGAAAGAGAGCTGAAAGCTGAGAATGAGTAAACCTGGATTAATGACCTCCGGATAATCAAACTGAACAGAATCTTGAATTGCTCCGGATAGGTGAAAAGAATTCTCACAATCGAATACAATTATGAGAGGATGGCAACAAGCTAGAATCACGAATCTCTGAGAGAACGGATAAGATATGGAGGCAAAAATCCTCTTCGGTCTTCAAAATATGAGAATGACGATGAGAAACACCATCAAGAGTCGTTTAGGCACTCCGGAAGAATCAAAAGCGAAGAGATTGAGTCAACGATGAAAAGAATTTGAAAGATCTTGGAGAAAACATTTGACTGATGATAAATCATTCTTACGTCAAACTTCGAAAGGAATTTGAGAATACCTCCGGGAAAATAAGAAGAGTCAGGTAAGATCCTGGAAAAAGACCTGTGGGTTAGGGCCCACTGAAAAGATACACCGTAGAACGATTTCAAAGAGAGATTGCACCGGTTGAATTTAAATGGCTTGAAAGAGATAACATCCTCGAAATAGCTTGAATGAAAGAAGAGTGGATACACGAATCTTCGAGATATCTTCAGTACTCCGGAACAATTAAATAGCGAGAAGTGAATGAATATGAGGTGCACCGGCATGAGAAGGTATTTGAAACGAGGAAAAAGATATGATCAACACCGAAAGCTTGAATTGGTTCCATCGGAGAAGAAAATGAGTGACGCGAGATGAATTTGAAGCTTCGTTAGCATCTTCTTGAGAATCACCGGATAAGAATATTGACGGAAAAGGAATGGAGAAGCTTCCCATCAATGAAAGGATACTTGAATAAGAAATCTGAGTCCTCGAAGAAAAAGGGGGGGGGGGGGGGGGGGAAAAAAACAAAGACAGCTTGGGACGAATGAAACAAACAACGTTGAGAAGAAATGATAATTGTCTTGCAGATGTTTACGTGATCGGATTCACTTGAAGAGAAACACACTGGTGAAAAGAATTGACATGACAATCTCGATTATCATGAAGGATCTGTATTCACATAGAAATATGAGAACACCGCTTAGGAAAGGGATGGAATCAACATTTGACTTCGAAGCAACTCGAATACCACAACTCAAAACAAAACAAAGGATTGGCTTGCAGAATAAGCCGGAACAAACATATGATAGAGATTTCATCCGAAGTTTTCGTGGTGGGCCTACACGGGCTCGATCGTACAGCACCATCATGTACAAGGCAGTGCACATGACATACGAAGCGTCCCCGAGTTGGCATAGCCAAGGACTCTTTAAGACACAACGAGACCACTGTAAAACCGACCGTGAATAGGCGGACCACTAGACGTCGAACCCCAATTTCATATCATACATCTGTTGGAAAGATATCCTAAGAGCTACTTGAATTCCCACCTATGAAACTCCCGAACCTTTCCGGTTATGCAATCAGGTGTTGGGGATACAGGGGAAGCATAATATCGCACCCAAAACTAGCAAATCCTACATCCAGCTGTATCCATCCTTCAACACATAACCAAGAAACCTTCGGAAATCATCTACCTCAACCTTCGAAAAGCATCTATTATCCAAGTTATGGCGATACTCCCGAACTCCCGCCCCAGTACTGGGTGGCGTCGAGGTTATCTCACCAATGAACTGCATAAAAGAGATTTTCGATGTCGGCGTACTAAACTCAGGTATTCCAGAATTGCAACGATAAAATTATGATGACAACACCTCAGAGCTCAACTCCCCGGGACACTTCCACTAAACCCCTGACAGGAGGCACCAAGACAATGTTCTCATCATAAAACCATCGGAACGATTCCAAGATACCCGCGTGATCCTAAAAAAAAATTTAGTGAAATTTGAGAAGAGAAGAGTCAAAACTCTACGTCAGGATGCCTTACCAGAGCGATGAGGAGACTGGGAAGTAAAAAGAATTCCTAAGCTCTCCGATATATAATTCCTAGAAGACTCAAAACATTTTTCTAGACACAACTCGGCCGCTAAAAACGATCAAGAAATGGGGCTCCTAAGGTCGGGGAAGGCTCTGATTACCAACTTGTAACACCCTCGACGCGACTATATCTCCCACGTGTCGAGGCACGACTTAGAGGCATAATCGCATTGAAGGCATATGTTGCAAGTGAGGTAATCTTCACATAACCCATGTAATATAATAAGGGAAAGAGATACATAATTGGCTTACAATCGCCACTTCACACAATTACATGAATAAAACATTACAACAACCAAATACAATCAGGGCCCGACTACGAAGCCAAAATAAAAGAAGAACCCCAAATGCGACAAAGGTCCCGGATCGACCCCAACTGGGCTCCACTACTGATCAACTGGAAACGGAACAACACAAAGGACAAGATCTTCATTGAGATCCTCCTGAGCTTGGTTGCGTCATCTGCACGGACTCATCGGCACCTGCAAACTGGTTTTGGAAGTATCTGTGAGCCACGGGGACTCAGCAATCTCGCACCCTCGCGATCAAGACTCTTTAAGCTTATGGGTAAGGTAAAATGTATGAGGTGGAGCTGCAGCAAGCGACTAGCATATATGGTGGCTAACATACGCAAATGAGAGCGAGAAGAGAAGGCAAGGCACGGTCGAGAAAGTATGATCAAGAAGTGATCCTAAACAACCTACGTCAAGCATAACTCCAACAACCGCGTTCACTTCCCGGACCCCGCCGGAAAGAGACCATCACGGTTACACACGCGGTTGATTCATTTTAATTAAGGTCGAACTTCAGGTTTTCTACAACCGGACGTTAACAAATTCCCATCTGCCCATAACCGCGGGCACGGCTTTCGAAAGTTCCAATCCCTGTAGGGGTGTCCCAACTTAGCCCATCACAAGCTCTCACGGTCAACGAAGGAATAGACCTCCACCCGAGACATTCCGATCAGACTCGGTATCCCGGTACAACAAGACATTTCGACAGGGTAAAACAAGACCAGCAACACCGCCCGAATGTGCCGACAAATCCCGATAGGAGCTGCACATATCTCTTTCTCAGGGCACACTCAGATGAGCAAGACGTCGGGTAAGCCAGCCCAGAGTTGCCCCTGGTAGCCTCGGACATCGCTCAGTTGGACCAACACTCAGAGGAGCACTGGCCCGGGGGGTAAAATAATGATGACCCTTGGGCTGGCCGACCCAAGGGAAAGAAAAAGGCTAGGTGGCGAATGGTAAAACCAATGTTTGGGCATTGCTGGAAGAGCTTTACTTAAGGCGAACTGTCAAGGGGTTCCCATTATAGCCCAACCGCGTAAGGAACGCAAAATCCGGGAACATAACACCGATATGACGGAAACTAGGGCGGCAAGAGTGGAACAAAACACCAGGCATAAGGCCGAGCCTTCCACCCTTTACCAAGTATATAGATGCATTAATAAATAGATATATGAATATCCCAACAAGTAAATAAATGTTCCAACAAGGAACGGCCTCCAATCTTCACCTGCAACTAGCA
Source organism: Triticum urartu (assembly GCF_003073215.2). Classification (NCBI taxonomy): domain Eukaryota; kingdom Viridiplantae; phylum Streptophyta; class Magnoliopsida; order Poales; family Poaceae; genus Triticum; species Triticum urartu. Next base: position 239,099,964 of record NC_053028.1, on the reverse strand, counting down.
AGCTATAAGAGGGGCTGAGCAAAGCGGTAACATAGCCAATCAACGGTTTGCTAGGACAATGGTGGGTTAGAGGTTTGACATGGCAATTTGGGAGGCTTAAGCAAGTGGTAGGCATCGTAGCATGCATAGCAAAAGAGCGAGCAACTAGCATAGCAAAGATAGATAAGTGATTTCGAGGGTATGATCATCTTGCCTGAAATCCCGCAAGAAGAAGAACGAGTCCATGAAGAAGACAAACGGACGTAGTCAAACGGATTCCTCACAAACGCACGATTATCGGAACCAACCCGAAGAAGCAACACCGGAAAGAAGCAAACAACATAGTAAACAACCACACACATAACATGGCATGATGCACAAACAAGTATGATGCATGTCCGGTTTAATGAAGCATGGCATGGAAAAGTGCACAAACAATCCTACAAATTAAGTGGAGCTCAATATGCAACGAGTTGCATATTGACGGAGCACCACATCAATTATTTAGTTCGATCTCGTTTATGTACCCAACAATATTAAATGTTGTTAAACATGGCAAGAGGGTGAAGCAAAGTAAAACTACCTATCTAGTCAAGTTTAAATGAGGCCGGAAGCAACGAACAACAATTCCGGAAACTCCTCATATGCATAATTTAAGGTTTGGTACTGTTCTGCCCTAAACATTATTTTAGAGTTGTTAAACATGCAAGATGAGTGCACCATGTTAAACTAGGCAAATCTACCCCATTTACATATAAAGTTGTTAAAATCGGAGCTACGGTTATTTAGTTATGAATTAAATCATTTTAACATGGCAATAGGCAAATATAAGAAAACATCATTTTTAACATTTCAAACATAGATGAAAGTTGGATATTATTAAACTACACAAAATTCTGAGCAAGTTTCATATATAAAACATTTTAATCCGATGCACGGTTAGTGAGTTATTAAATGCATGAACTAGGGGGACTAATCTGCAAAACTGGCAATCTCTGGATAAATAGGAAAATCCCAGGCGCTGGAAAAAAACATGACATGGGCCGAAACTGTCCCGGGCCAACTAGAGAGAGGAAAAAAAGGAGGGGGCGGTGGCCTCACCCATGGGCTTCGGCCCGGACGGTGGAAGAGGCAGGCCGCGAAGGGGCTCGCTAGGCCGCGCGTGGGAGCTGGGCCAGGCTAGGGCGGCGCGGATCTGGAGCTGGACTTGGCGCTGCGCTGCGCTGGATGGGGAAGCTGGGCCGGCCCATGAAGGAGGAGGAGGCAGGCCGAGGCGGGGCGGCGCGCTGGGCCGGACTCAGGGCCCGCGAAGGAGTCAACGGGGGCGCTCGTCGTCTCCCGATCGGATCGGGGAGGCAGGGCGAGGCGGAGATCCATGGCGACGACGCCGGCGAGGCTGGGCGACGAGCCGGCGAGGGAACGGCACCGGGGAAGCGGGGACGGCGGATCCCTGTCCGGCGGGGCTAGATCCGGTGGATCCCGGCCGGGTTCGGGTGAAGACGTGGCCGGCGGCGGCGAACTCCATGGCGTCGGGTCCCTACTGCGGCGAGCTGGGGGTCGCCGGCGAGCTGCTCCGGCGAGCCGGACGAGGTGGCGCAGAGGAACGGCGACGAGGCCCTGGATCGGGCTCGCGCAAGTTTCGGACGACGGCGGCTCGGGCCAGCGCGGGCCTGTGATGGGCCTGCAGGGCCGGCGCGGTGGAGGGAGAGGAGAGAGAGGGTGGCGGCGCTGACATGTCGCGCGCTGAGTGGGTGAGGGCGCTGGCGGCGGTGAGGTGGCGCTCTCCGGTTGGTCGGAGTGAGGTGGCTGAGGGCGGCGGACATGTCCGGCGCGGACGAAATTGTCCGGCGGCGCGAGGTGGACGAAGGTTAGGGTTTGGACTGCGCGAAAATTCGGAAGGGATCACATATTTATAGGTAGAGGGAGCTAGGAGAGTCCAAATGAGGTGCGGTTTTTGGCCGCGCGATCGTGATCGAACGACCGAGATGATGGAGCAGAGTTAGGTGGGTTTTGGGCCAAAATGGAAGGGTGTTGGGCTGCAACACACACGAGGCCTTTTCGGTCCCTCGGTTAACCGTTGGAGTATCAAACGAAGTCCAAATGGTACGAAACTTGACAGGCGGCCTACGGTAGTAAACCAAGGCCGCTTGGCAAGTCTCGGTCCAATTCGGAAATGTTTAATCCCCACTCACAAAAGAAAGGTAGAAAAGACCACCGGAGGAGAACGAAGCGCCGGAATGCAAAACGGACAACGGGGAAAATGCTCGGATGCATGAGACGAATACGTATGCAAAAGAAATGCACATGATGACATGATATGCAATGCATGACACGCAAGCAATGACAAGGCAACAACAGCGAATAACTGGACGACACCTGGCACATCAGTCTCGGGGCGTTACATGGTCCCTTCCCACTCTTGTTCCATGCAAGCCTCTGGGCTTGTGGCCCCTCCCGGTGGACCCCCGGAACCCTCCGGTGGTCCCGGTACATTATCGGTGACGCCCGAAACACTTCCGGTGGTCAAAACCTCACTTCCTATATATTATTGTTTACCTCCGGACCATTCCGGGACTCCTCGTGACGTCCAAGATGTCATCCGGGACTCCGAACAACACTCGGTAACCATGTACAAACTTTCCCTATAACCCTAGCGTCATCGGACCTTAAGTGTGTAGAATCATGCAGACATGACTGAGACAAATCTCTGGCCAATAACCAACAGCGGGATCTGGATACCCATGTTGGCTCCCACATGTTCCACGATTATATCATCGGATGAACCACGATGTCGAGGATTCAAGCAATCCCGTATACAATTCCCTTCGTCAATCGGTACGTTACTTGCCCGAGATTCGATCGTGGTATCCCAATACCTCGTTCAATCTCGTTACCAGCAAGTCACTTTACTCGTTCCGTAATGCATGATCCCGTGACCAACTACTTAGTCACAATGAGCTCATTATGATGATGCATTACCGAGTGGGCCCAGAGATACCTCTCCGTCATACGAGTGAAAAATCCCAGTCTCGATTCGTGCCAACCCAACAGACACTTTCGGAGATACATGTAGTGCACCTTTATAGCCACCCAGTTACGTTGTGACGTTTGGTGCACCCAAAGCATTCCTACGGTATCCGGGAGTTGCACAATCTCATGGTCTAAGGAAATGATACTTGACATTAGAAAAGCTTTAGCAAACGAACTACACGATCTTGTGCTACGCTTAAGATTGGGTCTTGTCCATCACATCATTCTTCTAATGATGTGATCCCGTTATCAATGACATCCAATGTCCATGGTCAGGAAACCATAACCATCTATTGATCAACAAGCTAGTCAACTAGAGGCTTACTAGGTACATGTTGTGGTCTATGTATTCACACATGTATTACGGTTTCCAGTTAATACAATTATAGCATGAACAATAGACAGTTATCAATAAGGAAATACAATAATAACCATTTTATTATTGCCTCTAGGGCGTATTTCCAACATTTATGACTAATCCTTGATACTTCTCTTATGATGATGATCATATGTCTTGGATATATTTGCACCCTTGCATGTTGTCTAACCCTTGTAGGTACTTGGTTGAATCTAAATCCATGAGATTTCAACTCACTCACATCTTGAGCAATCTCTACATCACCAAGTCTCTACTCCATGGTGGTTAAAGACAAGGAAGCATGAAACCCTTCAACGTATCCTTTGACAAATTCTATATATCAAATTTCATGATTGTCATTTTGGATACACAAGTGTTCTTCCTTTCAAAACTAACCCATGCAGGTAGATGAACTCAACTCCAAGTGGTGCTCCCAACCATTCTTGCGCTACATCAACCTTGAGCACCCCACGCAAGTTCAACTACATGATCAAGATCAACACCACCACCCAAGGTATGTCATTCCATCTTACAGAAGCTTTACCTCAAGTCATAGGTCAAAGCAACTCAACAAGATGTGAATACATCAAATGCTTAAACGAAAAATGGTAACCCCATTTTGAGCTTAAACGATGAGTATGACTTATGATCAAGTGTTCTCACTTGACTCCTTAATCAATATACTCTAACATAGGTGACTTTGTTACCGCCCAATTCTAGATGAAGTTCTCTAGTGTTTCTTTGAGTTTTTGCATTTTTCCCTTTGCATATTTATCCACTTCATCTAGATTTTCTTCTCTATTCAGTTCTGCATTCCCTGCATCCAATTCATTGCAAATCTTGAAGGAAATATGCCCTAGAGGCAATAATAAAGTTATTATTTATTTCCTTATAATCATGATAAATGTTTATTATTCATGCTAGAATTGTATTAACCGGAAACATAATACATGTGTGAATACATAGACAAACAAAGTGTCACTAGTATGCCTCTACTTGACTAGCTCGTTAATCAAAGATGGTTATGTTTCCTAACCATGAACAATGAGTTGTTATTTGATTAACGAGGTCACATCATTAGTTGAATGATCTGATTGACATGACCCATTCCATTAGCTTAGCACCCGATCGTTTAGTATGTTGCTATTGCTTTCTTCATGACTTATACATGTTCCTATAACTATGAGATTATGCAACTCCCGTTTACCGGAGGAACACTTTGGGTACTACCAAACGTCACAACATAACTGGGTGATTATAAAGGAGTACTACATGTGTCTCCAATGGTACATGTTGGGTTGGCGTATTTCGAGATTAGGTTTTGTCACTCCGATTGTCGGAGAGGTATCTCTGGGCCCTCTCGGTAATGCACATCACATAAGCCTTGCAAGCATTACAACTAATATGTTAGTTGTGAGATGATGTATTACGGAACGAGTAAAGAGACTTGCCGGTAACGAGATTGAACTAGGTATTGGATACCGACGATCGAATCTCGGGCAAGTAACATACCGATGACAAAGGGAACAACGTATGTTGTTATGCGGTCTGACCGATAAAGATCTTCGTAGAATATGTAGGAGCCAATATGGGCATCCAGGTCCCGCTATTGGTTATTGACCGGAGACGTGTCTCGGTCATGTCTACATTATTCTCGAACCCGTAGGGTCCGCACGCTTAAGGTTACGATGACAGTTATATTATGAGTTTATACATTTTGATGTACCGAAGGTTGTTTGGAGTCCCGGATGTGATCATGGACATGACGAGGAGTCTCGAAATGGTCGAGACGTAAAGATTGATATATTGGAAGCCTATGTTTGGATATCGGAAGTGTTCCGGGTGAAATCGGGATTTTACCGGAATACCGGGAGGGTTACCGGAACCCCCCGGGAGCTATATGGGCCATAGTGGGCCTTAGTGGAAAAGAGAAGGGGCTGCCCTAGATGGGCTGCGCGCCTCCCCCTTCCCCTAGTCCTATTAGGACTAGGAGAGGTGGCCGGCCCCCTCCTCCTCTTTTCCCCCTCCGAGGAATCCTAGTTGGACTAGGATTGGGGGGGAATCCTGCTCCCAGAGGGAGTAGGACTCTCCTGCGCCCTCCTCCTTGGCCGGCCAGCCCTCCCCCTTGGCTCCTTTATATACGGAGGCAGGAGACACCTCTAGACACACAAGTTGATCCACGTGATCTATTCCTTAGCCGTGTGCGGTGCCCCCTGCCACCATATTCCTCGATAATACTGTAGCGGAGTTTAGGCGAAGCCCTGCTGCGGTAGTTCATCAAGATCGTCACCACGCCGTCGTGCTGACGGAACTCTTCCCCGACACTTTGCTGGATCGGAGTCCGGGGATCGTCATCGAGCTGAACGTGTGCTCGAACTCGGAGGTGCCGTAGTTTCGGTGCTTGATCGGTTGGATCGTGAAGACGTACGACTACTTCCTCTACGTCGTGTCAGCGCTTCCACAGTCGGTCTGCGTTGGGTACGTAGACAACACTCTCCCGTCTCGTTGCTATGCATCACATGATCTTGCGTGTGCGTAGGAAATTTTTTGAAATTACTACGTTCCCCAACAAATCTTTCAGTTAATTCCTTGCAAATCTTTGTGAGATCTTATTTGCCTAGTGAGCTGAGGTGACAAGTGTTCTCTCTGTGTTGAACTCGGTCATACCGATTTGTTGCTTTCGGTCACACCGAACCAATTCGGTACCAACAAAGACTACAACTCGGTATCATCGATTTCACTGCAGAGAAGAAAATTCACCATATGTTCCTGTAGTTTTATTCCAGTTCCACTCGATGATTCTTGTCCTCTACCAGCATCACAATCTATATGCTGCTTTGCTCTGTGACTCAAGGACCAAACCTATTTTGACTCACACTCCAGAAGATCCCTTCTTGGAAATTGATGTCAAAGGGGGAGAGAGATCACACCAAAGCTTATTTTCTTCAAAGGGAGAGAAAGAAAAAGGGGAGAGAGAGAGAGAAAACGAGAGTGAGAGATAATCACTTCAAAGGCCCCAGATTCTTGGTGTTCAAGAGGAGAGAAGTCACATGTCTTTAAGAGGGGAAAGACATGTCTATGTTTATGATCTATTTCGCTCTGATTTTGTTTCCCTATATTCTCCCATTATCCAGTATAAGATTCAGGGGAGAAAAACTGCTAGGGGAGGAAATCTTTAAATTCATTGCATATCTTTACCTTTTGGGGACATGTCTATATCTAATAGAGTATCCAGTGCTCACACTCTACATGTCATCCCAATCTTGGTACTCTTGTGGTTCCTTTGTTTGCTCTGGCTAGTAGATGTATATGTGTTATCTAACCTTGTTTACTCAGGTTCATCCATTTGTAAGCCGACTCAAGACCACAAGGTAAGAATATGCATCACACTCATGTGCATGAGGATTTCTTGTTGATGTACATACTGTTTGCAAGAAGAACTCATGAGCATAAAGGTACATTTCCTATACTCACATCATTTGCTCTGATGCATATAGCCAAGATACATGTAACACATTGCTTACTCTGTCATGTTTATGCATTCACATGCTCCTATATTCCATATTTACATGATTGCATACATATAGGGGAGCCTATGCATGTTACATGTCCTTCCAAAGCTTTACTTGTTATTCTCTATATCTTTATCTAAAGCTTTGATGTATGTTGTCATCAATTACCAAAAAGGGAGAGATTGAAAGCACAAGTGCTCCCTGGGTGATTTTGGGAATTAATGTCAACATATCTCTTGTTGGACTAATGCTTTCATCTAGTATGTTTCAGATAAGTTCAACAATGGAGTGGCATGGACTAGAGGATGTGGAACCCCTTCAAGATGATAAGGACAAAGGATTAGCTCAAGCTCAAAGCTCAGGACTCTACATTTTTCATTTTTCATTTTAGTGATCCAAGATCACATTGAGTCCATAGGAAAGCCAATACTATTAAGAGGGGATGACGTGTTGCTTAATGGGTTGCTTGCTCAAAGTGCTTAGTGATATGCTCCAAAGCCCTCAACCACTTTCTCACATCCACATTTGTCCCAAACCAAAAGTCAAACTCAGCCCCACCAAAACTTTCTATCCGGCGCCACCGAGTTCTCTTGACATAGCCACTGCCAGAAACCCTAATCAATTCAGTCTCACCGATGGGATCTCAGTCTCACCGAGATGGGCTTGCAAACTCTCTGTTGCCTATTGCATTAATTTCGGTCCCATCGAGTTTGCTTGGCCAACTCTCTGTTTAGCTTATTACCAAAATCGGTCCCACCGAGTTTGTGTAATCGGTCCAACCGAGATGAGGCTTTACCCTAACGCTAGCACATCGGTCCCACCGAGTTTATCATGTCGGTCCCATCGAAATGCCTAACGGTCACATTATGAACCAAATCGGTCTGACCGAGTTTTATGATTCGGTCCCACCGAGTTTGGTGATTTGTGTGTAACGGTTAGATTTGTGTGGAGGCTATATATACCCCTCCACCCACTCTTCATTGAGAGAGAGAGCCATCAGAATATGCCTACACTTCCAACATACATTTTTTGAGAGAGAACCACCTACACTTGTGTTGAGGTCAAGATATTCCATTCTCAACCACATAAATCTTGATCTCTAGCCTTTCCCAAGTTGCTTTCCACTCAAATCATCTTTCTACCAAATCCTATCCTATGAGAAAGGGCTGAGTGTTGGGGAGACTATTATTTGAAGCACAAGAGTAAGGAGTTCATCATCAACACACCATCTATTACCTTTTGGAGAGTGGTGTCTCCTAGATTGGTTAGGTATCACTTGGGAGCCTCCGTCAAGATTGTGGAGTTGAACCAAGGAGTTTGTACGGGTAAGGAGATTGCCTACTTCGTGAAGATCTGCCCTAGTGAGGCAAGTCCTTCATGGGAGATAGCCATGGTGGGATAGACAAGGTTGATTCTTCATGGGCCCTTCGTGGGTGGAGCCCTCCGTGGACTCGCGCAACCGTTACCCTTCGTGGGTTGAAGTCTCCATCAACGTGGATGTATGATAGCACCACCTATCGTAACCACGCCAAAAATCTCCGTGTCTTCAATTGCGTTTGCACACTCCAATCCCAACCCTTTACATTCTTGCAACTTGCATGATTTACTTTTCGCTACTCATATACTCTTGTCATGTTTGCTTGATATGTATTGTGAATGTTTGAACTTGTGCTAAAACTCCACTTCAACTTAAAGAATTTAAAAACTGCAACTTTCCTTGCTAAGAGTCTATTCACCCCCCTCTAGACACCTCTTCTCGATCCTTTCAGGGTCCTCGGGTGTCCAGACTGTTTGGTATGGGCCGGACTATTGGGTTGTGAAGATACAAGTAGAAGACTTTCCCCGTGTCCGGGTAGGACTCCTGTATGCATGGACGGCAAGATTGGTGTCCGGATATGTTGTTTCCTTCCCCCACAAACCGACTCTGTACAAACCTAGCCCCCCCCCCCCCCCCCCCCCCCCCCCCCCCCCGTGTGTATATAAACCGGAGGGTTTAGTCTGTAGAGAATATCATAACTCTCATAGGCTAGACATCTAGGGTTTAGCCATCATGATCTCGAGGTAGATCAACTCTTGTAACCACTATACTCATCAAATACAATCAAGCAGGACGTAGGGTTTTACCTCCATTAAGAGGGCCCGAACCTGTGTAAACATTGTGTCCCACTTGTCCCTTGTTACCCTCGATCCTCAGACGCATTGTTCGTGGCCCCCTACCCGAGATCGGCCGGTTTTGACACCGACACTTACCTCTTGAACTAGAACATAAAGCTTATTGGGCAATTAAAGAGCTCAACTATGATTACAAACTTGCCAGTGAGAAGAGGTTATTTGACATAAGCTCACTTGATGAATGGAGAACCCAAGTCTATGAAAATGCCAAGTTATTTAAAGAAAAAGTTAAAAGATGGCATGACAAAAGGATACAAAAGCGTGAATTTAATGTAGGTCACCATGTCTTGCTATACAATTCTCGTTTAAATTTTTTTGTAGGAAAACTTCTCTCTAAATGGGAGGGTCCTTACATTATCGAGGAGGTTTACCGTTCCGGTGCCATGAAAATCAACAACACCGAAGGCACCAACCCAAAGGTGGTAAACAGGCAAAGAATCAAACGTTATATCTCAGACACTCCCATAAATGTTGAAACCAATATTATTTATACCATAACACCGGAGGAGTACATAAGGGATACCTACCAGAACGCTCCAGACCTCGAAAAAGTATAGGTATGTGATATGGTAAGTAAGCCAACTCCAAAACTTTTCCAATGTCAATTTTACTCCGTTTTGGAATATTTAAAAAATTAGGGAAATAAAAAGTAGTTCGAAAAGTGCACGAGGAGGCGACAAGCCTTGGGGCACGCCCTACCCCCTGGGCGTGCCTCCCAGGCTTGTGGCCACCTCGTGTGCCCTCCAGACTCCGTTTTCTTGTAGTACACTCCTTTTGGTCGGTAAAAGTTCATTGCATAATCTCTCGAAGGTTTTGACCACCGTACCACGGCAAAATTGTCTGTTCTCGTTTTGTGTTGTTTTGCCTGGCAGATCTGAAAATATGTCATCCCAAGATTCGGAGGGAGAGAGCTATGTAGCTGATTATATTGCAAACCCAAGGGTTTATGGGGATATGGAGCGTTGTGGTTGGACCACAGAGGAAGAAGAAGGCTATGATCCGAAGAGAAAGGAAGATGCAAGCTCAGATGAAGAGGAAGTCCCATTACCCCAACCCAGGGACAAGCATGTGGAGTTCAAAAAGTCAAGTCTCCCTAATAAAGAAAAGAAACCTAAGATCGAGTTTATCCCATTTCGTCTCTTGCAGGAAAACAAGCAAGAATTATGTAAAAAGATATTAAGGTTTGAACAGGAGATCGATGACTTAAGGTAGGAAAATTCCATCCTTCAAGCATAAGCTGAGGAAAAACACCAAGCCCACAACAGCATCATCAACTCCATCATCACCACCTCCGAAGAAGGAAAATTGAATACATGGGTATGGGCACTCCCCTTGGCTTGTGCCAACCTTGGGGGAGGTGTCCTAGCCACTTGTAGGGGTGGGCACTTTGAAACTGAAAACGAAAAACTGAACCAAACCGAACTTTTTTAACCGATTTGTCAATTTACTCGGTGTTCGGTTTTATAGTTCGGTGCGAAAGCTGGCCACTATACGGTGTTCGCTGTTCTGTTCGGTTTTGATCGCTAACAAACCGAATTCACCAAAGAATCTGATATGTATGTATTCTGGTTAGTTTGCTCCTGTAGTGCAAGCGCAACAACGGGCAGTACAACATGGGCAGCTTCGTGGAGACAACCCAAAACAGCTTCCGCTTGTTTTACGTGTTATAGCCCAAAGCGACCAGATGCGTACTTTCCCAATGAAGCTAGTAGGGATTCGTGATTTTCCCAATGCTAACCTTGCCTATTCTAGCAATTTACAGGAAAACTTCCATGATGTGTCGATCCCATCGAGGCCCGTTCCTCGACGAAATGTACGTCGCGTCTCGGCGTTGCTAAGTGCTGGTGATGCGTCCGCTTGGAGTCGCTGATGTGTGAATGTATACTGTAATGGTGTAATTAATGGTGTATGCTGCTGCTTGTTATCGATGCTATATGGTGCTGCTACTGTCGATGCAGTAATGCCGTGCATGTTGTATATGTGGTCGTGATCGTGGTCTTTCTGAATATGTGTTCGTGGGCAACTGAATTTAGACGTGGTCTTCCTCAATATGATTGACATGCAAGAAAATAGCATATTTGAAATTAGACTGTGCTAACTACCAACTAGTCTGCATTTAATCAACAGGTACATATGATCTCTCGTCAACCAAACCACCCATCAAAAATGAGCACACGCACCAGTCACACGTCCGTTTGAAATTTGCACATTTATCTGAGAAATTTTCATATACAATATGTTAGATTTTGAAAGATATGAATATTTTTAAAAATATTTTAATCTGCTTGATAAAAAAATATAAGAAAAAATAGAAAAGAGGGATAGCAAGGATTCGAACCAGGGTCTCTCTCCCAGATTAGAGGTGCTCTAGCCAATGTGCTACCATAGAACAAATCATTTCTTATCAGTCAAAATACCATTTAAACAATCTATTAACGTTGAATCAACAAGTTACACTGATCTCAGTGCTCTAAGGGCATTTCAGGTTTTTCACCAGCTCACAGCTGTTTCCACAGCTGCGTTGCGAAACGGCTAACCTTCACTACAGCTGTTTCCTCATCACAACAGTTTTACCAGCACAGCAAGCCCACAGCTAAATCTGTTTAAACTGGAGCCCAAACAAACACAGCCAATGTATAGTTGCTGCCACATCTAACTAGCTGGCCGGCTGCTCAAAGGTACTTTGCTACTGGCTTCTTCAAGTTCTGATGTCTTGCTGTTCAAAAAAGCTCTTGTCTCGATCCATTCCACAAAAGATCTAATCTCTTAATCTAAGTAGTGTCGTAAGGCCATGCTAATACGTATCCCTATACTTATGATTAATTTAATCCACTAGAATATTTACTATTCTTTTGCATGCACGGCTAGTGAAAAGTATACGCGCTCATAGAACTATTCTTTGTGGGCATTCTGTACAAAGCCACGCCTTCTCATTAGTCATGACACTTTGACTGATACGTGCATGTAATTCGGTTTTTCGGTTAACCGAATAAACCAAACCAATATATTTCAGTTAATATGGTCTGGTGTCTGAATTTTGTGTACTTATTTCGGTGGCAATTTCTTCAAAACCGAAATTAAAGAAAACCGAATAAACCGTATCATATTAATCATAAAAACCAAACGCCCAGCCCTAGCCACTTGTTGCAGAAAATGTTCATCATAATATCTATATCTTAGAAATGGGACCCACAAGAAAACATATAGTAATACTTTAGCTTTACAATGAGAATACAAATATATAAGAAATGATATAACTAGCGAATATAAGTTTTTTTTTAAAGGAGAAAGACCCCGGCCTCTACATCTGAGTGATGCATGCAGCCGCTTTATTAATTATTCACAAAAGACCTAACAAACTAATACAACAGTAAGACTGAAGCCACCGTCCAGGCGACATCAGTCGCTACTCCTATCCAGTTGATGAAGAAATGCTGATAGTCTGGCCTAATACCAAACAGACCTTGCAGCCAAACGTAACATTTAAGACCTGAGGCCCCAACCAAGCCACCTACTGGGTACGGGCACCCACCAGTCTGGCATACACTCACAGGCCGCCGCCACCAACTGCCACCAATCCATCTTCAGGGTTGTACTGACACATCAACCTTGCCCGGTCTAGAAGCCGTCGACGCCACCACGACACCAGACAACGCCGCCATCCTGCACTCGTCCATCAACACGCACCCAACAGCGAGACCCCGCTGCTCCATGCCGCTCGAACCCACCGTTGTCGACGTGTCAGATGCAACGTTGCACCTCCTTCGCGAACACTACCTGTTGCCATTGGTCCCATCCCCTCCACCTGCAGTTCCTCTACACTCCCAACCGAGCCCTAAGGCCCCTGACGACACCTTCAGAAAGGTCACGACGTGAAAGCACCGCTGCCGCCAAATCCGAAGAGGATTATAGGTTTTCACCCGACATGAGAACGGTGTGGGTAGATTGGGCCCTCAGCTGCGCCATCATGAAGGAAAGCGACACCCATGGATGTCGCCGCCGCTGGGCCGACCAGACCGGCCAAGGTTTCCCCCGGACCCAACGTACACCACCAGGGCTTATCATCACCGAAGCCTGCAGCCGCAAACCATTGGAACGATGAGAGAGGCAGCAGGAGGGAGGAGAACCACCAGATCTAACGCCGTGACACCAAACCGCCGGAGGATCACCGACCACCCGATCCGATCCCCGGCAGCCCAACTGCCGCGCCGCGCCCAGACGACGAGGCCAGCCTAGGGGCCGCCACCTCGGATCCAGCACCCTCCGCCCTAGATCAGGCGGAGCATACCCAGGCTGCCGCCACGGCCGCCCCAAGGAACCGGCTGGCCGTACGCCCCCTCGCTCATGGAGACTGCCGTGGGCTAGATCAGCGCCGCTGCCATAGATTGGGGATCCCACACATCCCTAGCCTAGAGGGAGAGGGTGATGCCTCTGTCGCCGCCATCGCACACGCGGGCTTAGCTCAGCACCGACCACCAGCGGCGGCGGCGGCGGAGGGGATAGCGGGAAGGAGGAGGAGGCCGCTGGCGGAGGGTTGGATCCCCTCGGTCGCCCATGCGGGGGGGCCCGAATATGCGAATCTTGATGCAGATCAATTTCTCATAATCCGCGTGCCCCGCACTTGCGTGCCTTAAATCCTCTCCCTGGATTCTACCGAGGCAGTACATAATAAATCCCCTTGGTCCATTTCAAGATTCCATCAAGGTGGCGTAATCAGTCAACGAAATGCAGGCGTTGACTCAAAACATTTCGTTGAGAGTCGAGAGCCGGTGGGTGGACCGAGCAGCAGTGTGGCTGATCCTGGCTAAGTCAAGAACCGGTCTTCCCGCAAAGAAAAGAAACAAAGTCAATAACCGGTCTCCAATGGAACCAACGGAGCAGCAAGTTAAGCAGACGGTCTCTGCTTGCTATGATACTCGATGGTTTGCACGTTACTAATTCTTGTAAACACGCGATGAAGCTACGATGATCATGCCTCCTTCGTGTCGCTTTTGCTTGGTTCGGATTTGCCGTGGCTTGTAACGCAAAGGCTCGGTCTCGCTTGCAAGCATGGTCCAACACCATCTTGGCACCGCTTCGACGTCTCGCTTTCAGCGTGGCTAAAACTATTCGGTGTGACCATAGTGTTACGTTAGACATGGGATTTTCGGAGCATGTACGTTCTTAAAACTAGATGATACCCCGCGCGTTGCTGCGGAATTTTTTTAGCAGGCAATGGTAGAAGTTAAATTCAATAAAATTGTGGTACAAATATTTAATAGTAGTAATAACCAAAAAATAGATAGCAGTAAAGAAGTTTTATTTTTGCAAGGAAGAAAGAAAATTCAGTACAGATGGAAATAAACCAATGGAGGAAAATTAATGACAAAAGAAATTGAAACATGTCTTAGTTAGATTGCTTAACATTTCTTGGTTAGAGGAGGCAAGAATTTCACATATTTTTTTTTGAGTGTACCAATTAGTTTCGTAGCTAAGTTTGTATGATATGCATGTATCTCTTAGCTAGGGTCCATTTGGCTACGTAGCTTAGGGTAATTAGCAAGGAACTAATCCTGCATGCGTGCGCATGCTAGTACCAGCGACGACATACACAGACGCGTAATAGTAGTGGCATGCAAGCAAGCGCAGCGCTCTCGCTGGTGAGGCTGCCGGAGATCGTCGTGATGGAGATCCTGGCGAGCGTTGCGACCTCTTGCGCCGCGGCGCGCAAGTGTTGACGCGCCCTTGCCACGGAGCCGTCCTTCCTTCTCTGCCGCTGGCTAGGGGGCGCCTGCCAATGCTCCTCCCTTTCAGCTTCCTCGTCCGAGAGCAGCACCACGGTTGGGAAGGTCCGCCTGGCTCGAGCTTCGTCCCCGCGCCGCTGTAGGTGCTCTGCCTCGGCCGTTCCTTGATCGGCTCCTTCGTCCAGGCCTCACCAGCCTCTTCGACGACCACGTCATGCATGCCACTCGCGTCGGCGTCCTCCTCGAGTGCTTCGGTGGCAGTGATGAGTCGGAGCCTGGCGTTTACGGCCGCCCCGTCTGCAAAGTGCTCTCCGGCGCCTGCCACATACTCAAGGAGAAAAGAGAATAGTGTTGGGGAACGTAGCAGAAATTCAAAAATTTCCTACTTGTCACCAAGATCTATCTATGGAGAGACTAGCAACGAGGGGAAGGAGAGTGCATCTACATACCCTTGTAGATCGCTAAGCGGAAGCGTTCAAGTGAACGGGGTTGATGAAGTCGTACTCGTCGTGATTCAAATCACCGATGATCCTAGTGCCGAACGGACAGCACCTCCGCGTTCAACACACGTACAACCCGGTGACGTCTCCCATGCCTTGATCCAGCAAGGAGAGAGGGAGAGGTTGAGGAAGACTCCATCCAGCAGCAGCACAACGGCGTGGTGGTGATGGAGGAGCGTGGCAATCCTGCAGGGCTTCGCCAAGCACCGCAGAAGAGGAGAAGAACTTGGGAGAGAGGGAGGGGCTGCACCAAAGGCAAAAGGTGTGTTTTAGAGGCCCTCCTATCCCACTATATATAGGGCCAAGGGAGAGGGGGAGGCGCAGCCCTTGCCCCTTCCTCCAAGGAAGGGTGCGGCCAAGGGGGGGAAGGAGTCCATCCTCCACAAGGCACCTCGGAGGTGCCTTCCCCCTTTAGGACTCTCCCCTTTTTCTCTTCTCTTGGCGCATGGGCCTCTTGGGGCTGGTGCCCTTGGCCCATATAGGCCAAGGCACACCCCCTACAGCCCATGTGGCCCCCCGGGGCAGGTGGCCCCACCCGGTGGACCCCCGGGACCCTTCCGATGGTCCCGGTACAATACCGGTGACCCCGAAACTTGTCCCGATGGCCGAAACAGGACTTCCTATATATAAATCTTTACCTCCGGACCATTTCGGAACTCCTCGTGATGTCCGGGATCTCATCCGGGACTCCGAACAACATTCGGGTTACCGCATACTAATATCTCTACAACCCTAGCGTCACCGAACCTTAAGTGTGCAGACCCTACGGGTTCGGGAGACATGCAGACATGACCGAGACGTTCTCCGGTCAATAACCAACAGCGGGATCTGGATACCCATGATGGCTCCCACATATTCCACGATGATCTCATCGGATGAACCACGATGTCAAGGACTCAATCAATCCCGATACAATTCCCTTTGTCTATCGGTATGTTACTTGCCCGAGATTCGATCGTCGGAATCCAATACCTAGTTCAATCTCGTTACCGGCAAGTCTCTTTACTCGTTCTGTAACACATCATCCCGTGATCAACTCCTTGGTCACATTGCGCATATGATGATGTCCTACCGAGTGGGCCCAGAGATACCTCTCCGCTTACACGGAGTGACAAATCCCAGTCTCGATTCGTGCCAACCCAACAGACACTTTCGGAGATACCTGTAATGCACCTTTATAGTCACCCAGTTACGTTGTGATGTTTGATACACCCAAAGCATTCCTACGGTATCCGGGAGTTGCACAATCTCATGGTCTAAGGAAATGATACTTGACATTAGAAAAGCTTTAGCATACGAACTACACGATCTAGTGCTATGCTTAGGATTGGGTCTTGTCCATCACATCATTCTCCTAATGATGTGATCCCATTATCAACGACATCCAATGTCCATGGTTAGGAAACCATAACCATCTATTGATCAACGAGCTAGTCAACTAGAGGCTCACTAGGGACATGGTGTTGTCTATGTATCCACACATGTATCTGAGTTTCCTATCAATACAATTATAGCATGGATAATAAACGATTATCATGAACAAGGAAATATAATAATAATCAATTTATTATTGCCTCTAGGGCATATTTCCAACACATAGGTGTATCGGTGTTTTTCCTTTCCGCTAGGCCTGGTTCTTCCACTTCTTGGACAGGAGTGTGTGCGTGCCTGTACCGAACGCCGGCGGAACCTCGGCAGGAAGACAACGGGGACTACAGAACACACGAAAAAGAAAAAAGCTCGGGTCAACGGCACACCAGATAAACGTCGCGTTGCTTGGCTGCAATTGGCAAGAACAAATCCGACCACCACGAGCTTGAGGCCGTCTACATCGGCAAGGATTAAGTGCCAGTCGTCACTTAGGTGTGAAGGTCTCCGGAAGCTTCCCAAGATGATGGACGCAAACAACTCGACGCACATGGGGCAGCGGGCGCTCGGCTCGATCAGGTTGATCCACAGTTATATCAAGGAGAGATTGGAAGAGGAGAAGACATGCTTCCAATGGAAGGGGAAATGACTCCAATAAACACAGGTAATGGTCGGTATTAAAATGGTTGCATTGATAGACGCCTAGTGGCCAACGTGGATGCATGGGAAAGATCGTTCCTATTCTGCCGATGGAGAGAAAAATCGGTTCACGCTTGAGAGAAAGAGAGAGCTCAAATGGAATGCATGAGTGGGTGAAAAATTGCTGACATGGCACAAAGCTGAGGTGGATAACCTGCATGTTGAGAGAATGCCTTGTAGTGGGGAACAACTTCTTAAGAATGATAGATATGCAATTAACTTCGAATTGTGTTACCCCGCAAAAAGAAAAAAACTTAGTATTTTTTAAAAATAGTACAGACGCAAGCGCCCATATACACACGCATACACTCACCCCTATGAACGCACACACGCACACCCTATCCCTACGAGCACCTCTGAAAGACTGAATCGGCATATCATCTTGAAATTTACGAAGTCATCATAGGCATCTCGTCGTCGACGGGAACGCCTCCTCCCACTGAATGCGCATCGCCGAAAATTCTGAAATAAATACGAGCACCAGGACTTAAACCCTAATGGGCTGGAAATACCACATTCCCTCTAGTCATCCAACCACAGGTTGGTTCGCAAAAACTTCGTATTATGTTGATCAGAAAATATTGCAACCATTTCTTTCTTATCGTTTGAGTAGGTAGTGCATGTGCAGTTTTCTCCGGGAACAAATGAGTTGCGCTTTTTTAACACAATATAGACATAGACACTCATACATATGTACATACACTCACCCTTATAAATATAGACACGCACACCATACTTCTATGAGGGAAAAACATCCAGTGCTCTCGAGGAAGAAGCGGGTTGCGATATTTTTGTAACACGGTACAGACGCAGACGCTCATACATAAGTATATGTGCTCATCCTTATGAACGCACGCACACACACACACCTACTCCTGTGAGGGGAAAATATTCAGTGCTACCAAGGCTCAAGTGCTACCGTGATACGGACTTCTAGGCCGTCGGATTATCATATCAGACGGTTCCTGGTAACTCTGCAACATTTGCACAAAAGCCTTCCAGTAGTCTAAAAATTACGCATAGGTCTAGTAGATCCAACAGCTTCCAAATACTGCCCGATTTGAGAATCTGACGGCATGGAAGCCCGTATCAGGGTAGCACTTTAGTCTTGGTAGCACCAGATACTCTCTCTCCGTATGAACACCTCCAAGAACTGAACCGGACACATGTAATCAAGCTTCTAAATAAATAAGTAAATAACAGTAATAATGCACAAATGGACCCCTAAAAAGGTGGTAATCACAAAAGAATAGGATGGCCCGTTTAGAATTGAAAAAAAATGACTCAAACCTGATACTATGAGCCAACAACACTACTACTACTACCGACAATGCAAGAGCTGTCCTCACGAAACAAGCGCAGACGAGTAACAGTCGAGTAGCAAATAATTGCCGACATTGCTCCGAGGAACTTTGTCCTATCCAGGAAGAAAAGAAGCTCCGTCTACTTGGCTCTCACCGACAATGCTCGGGTTCGCAATATTATTACCTCTCAGGGCCTCACTTTTGAGCACATTGAGCAATTCGCCATCCTTTGAGAGAAGCTCTCTGATGTCATACTCACCCCTGGAGTCGGGGATAAAACTATTTGGAAGTTTACTAACGATGGTGTCTACTCCACGTCTTCTGCGTACAATGCTTAGTTTGAGGGTCTCGTCGCCTAGACCATGATCTCAACAGTTTGGAAAGCTTGCCCCCCCTCCCCCCTCCCCCCCCCAAAGTGCAATTTTTTTGCTTGGTTGATAATCCAGAATAGGGTGTGGACCGCCGATAGGTTGCAACGTAGGGGTTGGCCGAATTGCAAGCCCTCTTTGCAAGCAGGTTCAAGAGACGGCGGCCCACCTCCTCTTCCAGTGCCGATTCACAATGAGAGTGTGGACGGAGATTAATCTTCGCTTGGTTTTCACGACATCGACCCGACAGATTGGAGAATAGTGCCCTCAGCGAGGGTTTGGTGGGACGGGGTTTGTCGCAAGAGGGGTGACACGCGCAAGGCTCGTAACACCTTGATGATGCCTGTTGCGTGGGAAATCTCGAACGAGCGCAATGCTAGGATCTTCCGCAACACCACCGTCCCCACTACCGTCATCATCAGCAAGATTAAGGATGAAGCCTCTCTTTGGGCTCGTGCGGGTGCAAAGTATTTGAGTAATATAATGCCGCGAGAGTAATTTGTAATCGCCCGCTTGGCGGAACCATGTCTACTCCTCTTCTTAATTAATGAAAATGGCAAATATTTTGCCTTGTTTCAGAAAAAGAAGAAGAAGCAAATCGTGTTGGATTGCCAGCGAACACTACTAGGGAAAAGCCTGCCAGCAGTGAGGGTTTTGGGCCTCTCAGTAGCGCGGGCACCGGCGCTACTAATAAGGCGCTACAGCTAACGTATAGCAGTAGCGCCGGTTGTCCCACGCTACTGCTATACATGAATAGCTGTAGCGCTCTTTGGGAAAGGGCGCTACTGATATTATCTGCAGCGCTGTTTGCTGGGACGCGCTACTGACAATGCGGCGCTACTGCTAAATTCCCCCCCTCGCTACTACTAGTTTATTTATTAGTTTTTTTCCTGCATATTTGTTTTGTATTTGAATAGGCTTTATACAATAATCTTTAGCATATCATACACATACAAATGTAATCATAGCATATACATACAATTAGTCTCATCAAATCATGTCATCATCATAATCATCATCCAACACAAAGTGGCCTCTCGTCATCATCTCGAAAATAGCGATACAAGTCTCGAATGATATGCAAATACATCGTCATCCATCTAAACAACGATATACGCGAGAAGAGCTATCACTTTGAGAACATGAGTTCGTATCCCTCTTTCGCATTAGCGTGAACCTCTAAACTAATTACTGCCTGTCGCTCGGAAACCGGAAGGGCCTGACACTCCGGCCACTTGTCGTATATATACTCCTGGCATAGCACTTCTTCGCCATCTATGATCTATGCACCTGCATCATCACATGAGTCGATGATATGCAACATATATAGTTGAGCAACAGAAAGAGACAGACTTGGCAAAAATAAAAACAACATATCATAAGCATAAATAACAAAGTTCATCGTACCCCAAAATGCCCTAACTAGAGTGATTTTCGCTAGTCGAGGAGGAGGACAGTTTAATTACATCACAAATAAAGTTTCATCATGCATAACTCAAAGTTTTGTCATACAGAAAGTATGGACTAAACGAACACATTGTCATATATCGATAATCACTCCAACATGTCGTTCCATCCATCCAAGTCAGGGAGATAGTCCCCGAGCCTAGTGAAAGGCTTCAGGTCGAGACGCTGAGAGGCTATCCATGTTCGGACGTCTTCCCGCGACATTTGTCCTTCTCCGTAGAACATCCCTATTTTTCCGACGACCTCCTTCATGATGATTTGGGCAAGTTCGCGCTGGATGTTATAGAACTCAGCTCGAAGTCGATGATCCTCGATATCTCCTATGTCCTTTGCCCATTGCAGAATATGGGCATCGCCGGAAGAAGGTGCCATGCGAAGGTTCTGGTGATCCCGTCTGTACTCCAGCATGTGGTGTAGGACATAGAATCCATCATTAAGAGAATCGTCTGGTTGCTGGATGCAGCAGAAGTTGGTCTTATGGCCGAAGGTGACCCTGCCGCCCCTCATCTTCTTGTCCCTGACCTCTCCACCCAGTGATTGGTAGTGATACATAGCATTGTCGAGAACATCCTTGATGTGGGTGTAATCCTTTTTGTGAATGTTTTTCGACGTGTCCAAGTAAAGAGCGTGGGAGAATCGGGGGTAGAGGATGATGAGGAAGGCGCGCCCGCCGCTGCGCAAAATAAGTCCTCAAATTAATTAGCCTCCACCGTGCAAATGAATGATTGAAATCAAAGGAAGGATAGCAGCGCAGATGACTTACACGGGATGATAAGGCACGAGAATCGCCCCCTTGTCCTTATTGGTGAGCATGAAACTGACGATGTAATCCCTCGCGTATTCACGGTGATTTGCGCAGACTCCCAAGAAGCCCTCGTGCATGTAGTACGGGTCAGCGACACAGATATGAGATATCTGCTCAACCCCGATGATGTAGTTCATGTGCAAGGCATAAAGGCGGACAAATGTAAAATCCAGTTTCTTCACAAGAAACATGTCGAATATGTAATCAAATCGGAGGAAGAACTTATCCGCGGGGAAGCTGTCGACGTACGACATTTGCCACGGAACGTTAACCACGTAGAGTGGGTATCCTGGATCTTTCGAGGCGATGAGGTCTTTCTCTACCTGCAGCACATCGTCATGAAGTCTCTTTAGATCGCCGAATCTGGCCCATAGCGCTGTTGCAGGTAGGATTGGTTGACCGGGGATATGCCATTTATCCGCACCGGGGATATCTATACGGTCCTGAAGCCGAGGCTGCTGGATCATAGAAACAACTTTTTTGCCTTTCCTCGCTCTCTTCCTAAACTTCTTTACTACCGGAAGGTCGTCCATAATATGTTGAGACGGCAATTCAGGCACCGACTCATGACGCTCAAACCCTGAGGAAGCGCTAGTATAGACATACTGTTCAGCAGCGCCATCGTCGTCCTCATCCTCATCCATGGCGACGTCATCAGCGACTAATGGAGCCTCCTCCTTACCCCGTCCGCTATCACCCAACCCGACACCCGACGATAATTGGGTAGGTGGGGTGTTGATGTTCATACCTTGCTGAGGCTGCGTGCTCGTGGGTGTGCTCCAGGCCGCCTCCAGACGAAGCAGACTCTTTGGCCACAACAGGACCCACCCAGCATTGCAACAATCACCAAGCCGCCGCGATGTCTCGTCGTCATCCCCTAGTAGTACTGGAGGAGGCAAATTCTCGTGGCCCGGTTTGACACTAGCCACGGAAACCTTGAAGACGTTCGGGGGGATCGGCCGGCTGTGGAACAATGGTTCCTTCGGTTCCATTATCGTCGCCTTCCCCACGTCCACCTTCTGGTCGCCGATGGTGTACAATATGGTGCACGGGGTTTCGTCGGCCTGCAAAGAAAAGTCTGCGACATGAGACATCCGAAAGGCAACGAAAACGGGAGATTATACATTTATATTGAAGGGGGCGGTGTGACAGATACCGTGAGGGCGTCGAGCTCAGCCAAAGACGAAGCACCGCCTAGCACGTCCGGTGCGGGAGCCGGTGCGGGAGCCGATGCGGGAGCAGGTGCAGCTGCAGGTGCTGGTGCAACGCTAGTTGAGTTGCTCCCCGCCAAGAAGTCAGCAAGGGGAAAATCCGCTGCATCTTTTTTTGGATTTTGCCTGGTCCAATTGAAAACGCCCGGAACCAAGGTACTAGAAATATCTAAAGCCACCTATTTTGCGGCAGCTACCGTTGTTGCGACTGTCTCAGTTGATTTCTTCTCAACCGCAATCTCAACCCTCTTGTCGATGTTTTCTTCATTTAACCTCCGTCTTTCCTTTCTCTCCTCCGTGGTCTCACGGTAGTACTTCTTCCACGTGGCGCCGTCTCCGACACCGTGCACGCGTCCATACGACGGTCGAGTATCCACCGGTTGTTGTTTCAATATGTTCAACGCCCGGTTGAATGGAATGTCCCACTTGGGCCTCGCCAATGCCTCAGACGGCGAGTCGCTTTCGGCCGCAATCCTGTGCTGCTCTCTATGCAAAAGGCACAACGATCGTTTACAAATATGACTAACGTGTGCAGTCGAATTGATCAGAAACTAAAATTACTAGCAGTCTCATGAACTCCGTAATGACCGGTGTTGTCTCGTAAACCTTTTTCACTGGGTCCCAACGGTGCCGTGCCCTGAGGACGTCACGCTCCTGCGGGACGGTGAACTCCGCCAAGGGGTCTGGGATGCCCAGACTCGCGGCTTCCGCGTCCTCCTTGGCCCATTTGGACCTCTTTCCGCCGTAACCACGGCTTCCGAGGTGGTGGCTCCCAATGTTCCTCTCTTGAAGCCCCTTCATGTACTTAGACTTTTTTTGGCATCTTCGGCCTCGCAAGCCTCCTTGAATATTTGAAACTGCTCTTCCGTGATTGTCGGATTATCCTTTACAATCTCGGAGTAGGGTTCCTTCTTGCCGATGATCCTTGCTTTCACTCGATTTTTCCAGGCGGCCAACGCGTCGCTAAACTTGGTCATGGCGTGTTTGTTTATCTTCTTCATTGCCGGGTCCTCATCTGGATCTTTATAATCCTTCTCATTCCGGCCCGGGAACAAGAATATCTGGTGAAACTTCTTTAGGAGGGAGCTCCTCATATTTTCTATCTTTTGTAGTTTCTCATCGTTGATGGTGGCGGTTGTCCGTACGATGCAGCCTATTTGATTGTCGTAGCATCGACGCGCTTCCTCGGGCGCCGTTGGCTCAAAATTGCCGTCGTCCACCTCCGTGACCACCACTCTAGTAGTCCTGAGTTTGTTAGGAACCCGTTGCCTCTTTGCTTTCGGTTCTACACCGGCTCCGCTCCCCGAGGCGGCGCCGATCTCAGTCTCAGCGCCGGTCTCGACGCCGGTCTGAGTCTGAGCGCCGGTCTCAGTCTCAGCACCGGTCTGCGTGTCGGTCTTAGTCCCCGATGCCACCGGTGGGCCCAGCAATAACATCGGTTGATCATTGGTAAGGCTAAAAAATTCGGCTGCTGCCCGGTAGGCGTCGTCGCAATCACCAGAACCCTGTCCTTCATCGTTGCTAGCCATGTTTCTTATGATTAAATCTAGTCAATTAATTCTAGACCTAATAAAATGAATAATGACATAAAAAAGGCCTATTGTTTTGTAGGAATGTTGACTCCTTCCTGGTGCGGCAAATCACGGGCACTCGATATGTCCTAGTTTGTAGCACAAGTCATGCCGAAATTCGCGGAAAATTTCGGCATGAGCTTTGCCAAAAAGTGGACAAATCGAGAACCTGAAATTTGCCAGAAAAGAAATGAATCAACATTCCGGCAAAACATAGGCCACTAAGCATCATTCCCTGCAAACAGTGTCCAAATATACACGAGCAACCACATGTGCAAACAGTGTAGAAGAAAATTCATTTAACTACTAATAGAACAAAATTCAGTTAACTTTAGTGCTCTATAATGATGAAAGGAAAAAAATTCAGTTAACTACTAATTTCATTCATTTAGGTTATTCATTTAACATCACCTAATTAACCTACTGTACCAATACTACTAGCAGCACTACTAACCTAATTAACCTAGCAAAACTCTAGTGCCCTAACTGAAAAACATCTAATTAACATCTAATTTTTTCTCTAAAATACAGAGAAAGATGAGTGAGGGGAGGGGTGGGGGACTTACAGAGAGGGGAGAGACGGTGGCGGGGAGGTGCTCGGTGACGGAGGCAGGGGCGGAGAGGGCGGGTTCGGGCATGGGCAAGGGCGGTCCTGGGCGGGCTCGGGCGGCGGTGAGGTGGAGGGCGCCGACGGTGACGTGGAGGGCGGCCTTGGGAGGCGGCTGTGAGGCTGAGGGCGGCCTCGGGCGGCGGTGGTGAGGCTGAGGGCGGCCTCGGGCGGCGGCGGTGAGGCTGAGGGCGGCCTCGGGCGGCGGCGGTGAGGCTGAGGGCGGCCTCGGGCGGCGGCGGTGAGGAGACGGCGGCGAGGGCGAGGGACGATTTGGGGAAGAATTGGTGGCCGGGGGGCGGGGTGGGGGGAAACCGCTGTTTAAGTGAAACGTAACGGTAGCGCGTTTTCGGAAACACGCTATAGCTAAGTTAGCTATAGCGCGTTTACTGAAACCCGCTACTGCTATTCCTTTCTCCTTTTTTTTCCTTTTTTTCTTTTATTTTTCTTTACATTTTATTTTTTTCCCTTTCTCCTTTTTCTATTTCTTTCATTTTCATTTACTTTTCTACTTGTTTTTCACTTTATTTTATTTCCGTTAGCAGCGGCGCTTTACACGTAAGCGCGCTGCAGCTAAGGAGATTAGCAGTAGCGCTGGGCCATTATACACGCTACTGCTAGGTTGGGCTAGCCATGTGCGCCCAGTTCAAACGTAGCAGCAGCGCTTTTCGCTAGTACGCGCTACTGCTAAAGTCATAGCAGTAGCGCGGTTTATTTACGCGCGCTGCTACTAAGTAGCAGCAGCGTTTGATTTTGTACAGCGCTACTGGTAAAATTCTGTGTATAGGCTTTTCCCTAGTAGTGGAATGATGTGAAGTCGACGGCCGATTGAACCACGCTCCAGCGCTATGCAATTTGCGAAGGAAGAAACGGGAGGTAAAAGCACCCCAAGTACCATAACTTGCATGGAATGTGATGATTTAGTCCCAAACTTGCAAAATGCAACTCCACCATACCCCAACTTGCACTAGATGTGATGATTTAGTCCCAAGCCTATCACAACTCGACAAGTGACAGCCAGGTGGCTTGACCGGTCTTCGTCCGCACTTTTGCAGGAAACACCCTGCCGTCTTCTTTAATTAACCCGCGGTACTGGATGTTAAGGTGCAGCTAACTGCAGGAAACACCTTGTCGGGCCACAGCTGGCGCCGGCGCCCGCGCCGCAGCGGCACGAGGAGCAACGTGATGATGGTCAGCCCCCTCCCGTTGCTTTCTGGCCCTGTCTCTCTCTATTGCACCAGCTTTTAGCGCTTAACGTTAATCTTTTATTATCTGTGATATGAATCTTGCTGCTAATTTGCTGAGACTCTTATGCTTCATGCAGAGCGGGAGATTGGCACTGTCGCGCCTGAGCCCGTCGTCCAGTACACGCCGCCGACGCCACTGATGCCGTCCCCGCCCTCGGTCAACGGCGCCAATGTCAGTGCCAACACCAGCAGCGTCTGGGCCACGTCGTAGAGCCTCCTCGGCAGCATGTTCGCGCCATCTTCCGTGGCCCAGGTGCCGCAGTATCCGGAGCGCGCATTGGCCGCCAAGCCCCGTCGCTGTGCTTCGCGACCGACGCCGTGTCCGCCCAGTTCTCGGGCCCAGCGGCTGACAGGCAGCAACAGCTCCCGGCGCCGTCGGCGCACATGTCCGCCACGACGCTGCTTCAGAAGGCGGCGCGGATGGGCGCCACCTCGTCGAGCTCCTCGTTCCTGCGTGGACTGGGCCTGGACATCTTGTCGTCGTCGCCGGCGTCGACGTCGTCAGGTCAGCATCAACAGCAGCACCACCACCACCAGGAGCCCATGCAAATGCAGTTCCCGGAAGGGTCGCTGCAGCAATGGCCGCCGCGGTTGGAGCCCGAGCCAGCTCCGATGATGTCGGCCTGGCTGGGCCTTGGGTTACCATACGACTCTACCGACGGTCCAATGGGGTTGCCGGAGCTCATGATGGGCCAGCCATCACTGTTCAGTGCCAAGCCGGCCACGCTGGACTTCCTGGGGCTCGGGATGAGCCCCACCGGCGCAACGACGAGCAGGGGCCTCCCCGTGTTCATGCAGCCCATGGGCGCGCGGTCGGCATGGCCCGGACCGGCAGCGGCACAGCGGAGACGTTCGGCTCCGGCCGGGGCGCTCAGGCCAAGCCGTTGGAGAGGAACCCGAGCAGCTCGCCGATCCTGTGAAAGGACTGATGGGCAGTAGTAACACGTAGCACAACAGCTGTAAAATGTTGCTTGTGTCTAATTAGCAGCAGCTAGTCGTCAGTCCTTCACCGTTCTTTTGTTTCTTAGGTTACAATCAAGTACGTAAGTTACTTTGTTTCCTTTAGGCTTCAGCTTAGTAGTACGAACGCCTGCCCTGAAGCAAAGTTTCTTTTCAAGCTCATTCACATATCAGTCCAGTGAGTATGCCCCAGGCTTAGTATTCACAGATCAGTGTGAGCGATGATAAGCATTTCTTTCACAGGATCGGCGAACTGCTTCGACAAAAGTATGCCCCAAGTGATTTTGGGCCTGCATGCATCGTCACCGGATAGGCACAATAGTCTTCCCCAGCTTGCGATGGTTATGAATGCTGCTAACTTGTGTGGGCGCTAGGTGCATGCATGGGTTGGTGACTCATGCTTTAAGTAGGTTATCCCAGTCATCTTGGTCAGGTGTTGCATACTTTTGTGGAAGTAGTAGTAGTTGGGTGCATGACGAGCTCCATCAATGGTTTATGGCTGGCCTCATCTTTCAGATAATTGTGGCATCCTAAATTTCATAGTATTGTGGTGAAAATGCTGACTTAAAAGACAACATCCTAATTTCATAGTATTTCAGTTAACTGCACCTTAACATCTAGTAGTGTGGGTTAATTAGAGAAGACGACTGGGTGTTTCCTGCAAAAGTGCAGACGAAGACCGGTCAAGCCATCTGGCTGCCACTTGTCAAGCTGTGATAGGCTTAAGACTAAATCATCACATCTAGTGCAAGTTGGAGTATGGTAAAGTTATATTTTACAAGTTTGAAACTAAATCATCACATTTCATGCAAATTAGGGTATCTGAGGTGCTTTTACATCAAGAAACAGAGTCCACATCTCAAATTAGGCGGGCAGCCCTGCGCGCTTTACTCGCGATTGCACTGTTCCGGAAAGGCGCAAACGTTTTGGCCCGTGCCGAGAACGGGCAAAGCGTTCACACGCACACGCACACGCCGACGAGACACGGCGAGGCCGACGTCACCGCGCGCGGCCGTCGCCAGCAACGGCTCAGATAGAGGCCCGTACCTGCCTCTGCCTCTGCCTCTGCCTCAGGGAAGGAAGGCGCGGCCGCAGCGGCGAGCACCGCACGCACGCGGCCTCAAAAGAAGGAGAGCGTGTATAAATAGGCGCGCGCGCCACCGAGCCTCCCGCTAAAAAAGAGAGGAAGGAGATCAATCCAGCGATCCGCTTGCTTCTTCCCCGCCCGCCCCTATCGAGGATCCCATTCCAACCCGCCCACGCACCCAGCATACCCAGCTCGAAAACGAGAGGATCGAGGGGTAGCAAATCCGCAACCCGCAGGCCGAGGCCGGGGAGAGGATCGAATCAAGGAGGGCTCGCGTCGGGGATTGGAGCTCACGCGAACCAACCATGGTACGTCCTTTTCTCAATTGGACGTCCTTTCTTTCAGCAAGTTCCGTAATCACCGTCGGACTGCTTCTCCGCCGGCGGCAACGCATGGCCGGGCGGGCGGCGGCGGCGAGAGCGCGAAATTCTCTCGATCGAAGATTGGGGGGCGGCGCTTCGAGCGTCAGGTCGTGTGGCCTGCGCCCACGTCAGGGTAGCGAATATCGCCCATGCTTTTACCCCTGGGCCCTGGCCCCGCCCGCCGTCCTGGCCTTTTTGTCCCGTCGTGCCATTTCCTTCCCCCCCTTCCGCATTCACCTTTTCACCTCTGCGCTTCCACATGTACTTTTACCGGGCGGTAAAGGTGATTATCCGTTTCCCTTTTGAAAAAACAGAAGAGAAAAAGTCAATAGACGCCGGCAAAACCAATACCGCGGGCAATGATCTTTGATAATAACCTCGTGCGTTTGGTCGCGATGTAACAGACGGCTAGAGGAGAGGAGAGGAGAGGAGAGGAGAGCCACCTTTCCTTTTCTTTGCGGCGAAGAAAGAGGAAGAGGCACCCATGAAATGGGGATCCGGCTTGCCTGCTCCCTCGCCATGCTCCCATCCATACTCCCACTCCATCCTACGGCTGTCTTTTCCCCCTCTGATTTTAAGGGGGTGGGGTTGGGCCTTATCTTATTCTAATTAAATCATGTCATCTATGCGGAAACACGTTGGGGGAGCAGGCAAATCTCGTCCACGAAATGGAGTCCCCGTCCCGTTCCGTCTCCTTTTCATAGCCGCGTCGGGGGCGTGCACTCCCATGTAAACGCAACGCCAAGACACACACACACACACATAGCACCAGCTTTCGGCTGGCCGGCCAATAGCAGCGGCAGCATCTTCAGCCGGCACTGACCTTTTCTTTTCTCCACTTTGTTTAGCACCAGTAGTATCTACTATAAAGCACAAACACACACCAAAGCTACTACATATTCGACGGCAGATGGACACATGAGAGGGAGGGGAAACCATCTCCCAGAGCCAGCCTGACAAGTGACAACCACACGGGTTTGATTTCGGTTCCTTCCCTCCCGTTCATCGGTCAACACGATTGGGCCGGACTTTTCTTGGAGCCTCCCCCTCCAAGGAAACGAAACCTGAATGCAACAAGCAAGAGCCTACATGGGGCGACGGCGGCGACGACGAGCGATCCGCCATGTCTCGGTTGCTGCTGCTATTCAGTTAGCACTTGAGCGTCATAATTGGAGCCCACATGTATCTGACTGTGTTTGTAATTGATTGGATGCAGGTTGAATCGGAGGTCGACGCATCGGCGGCAGAGACAGCCACGGCCAGGGCCTCGGCGGCGGTGCTCACCGCGCCGCTGTCGCTGGAAGGGGGCCTCGCGGCGGAGCTCCAGCCGGCCAACCTTGTGCAGCGGGTGCTCAGCCTCTTCGGGAACGTCAGGCCGGGCGCCGATCTCTCGCACTTCCAGGTAAAAACAAAGCAAGCACCACTACTGCTCACTCTCATGTGTGTATTGATCCTACAAAATCAACCATCCAAGGCACATGCATGTGATGTGAGACTCCGATCTCGAGAGCCAAATTTGAATTCACTTGCTAGTTTACTTACTCCAAGATTAGGGGCACTAGGCACTACCCTGAATCCGGCATAATTCAGGGGGCTGGGTACTGTACTATAATAATCACTTAATCAGGGCTGGTTGATTGGAGTAGGTGGGGTTCAGCTAGGCAACAAAAACAAGTTCAACGAATTCGCGCGGATTTGAAACAAACCAAATGGGGCCCCAAAGCTTGGACCTCTACATGATTAAACATGGAAGCTTCTCTTATGGTTTAAGAATTGGAGCGATTGAGTCATGTCACTTTATGTGCCAAGATAAGCTTATTAGGGGTTAGTTAGTGGTGTGGAGATCACTCCTACTAATGATTTGGTTAGTCCTTTTCCAGGGACACTAAATCGTCGGTTAGCTCCCAGATTAAATTCATGAAAGTCTGATGGGTGTACTTCACAATTCTTATGATTTTGTAAGAAAGTTTTCTACAATTTAAATGTGCCACATGTTGTTTTATTATCTTATTCTTTATTCGTTGAACACTACTCTTTTGTATGATTTATTTGAAAATTAATAAAAAAAATACACAGCGGAGTCCTTCTGCTTCCCTAAAAGAAAAGATCTATGTTCACTGTCGCCGCATTACTATTTCACGCAAGGTTTTGAGCACACTACTTCACTGATGAAATGACTGACGAGCCTGATCATTTCCAGCTGCCTGCTACGTTCAACCTGCCAAAATCGCAGCTCCAGTTGTACGGAGAAATAGTCTACTGCGACGGAGACGACTACCTGAGCAGATGCGGCAAAGGCAAGGACAGCCTCGAGCGCTTTACGGCGGTCGTCGCATGGAGCATCTCGACGACGAGGCCGCCCATCTTCGGTTTCGCTCCTTACAACCCGGTCCTCGGAGAGACGCACCATGTCTCCAGAGGGTCACTCCATGTCCTTCTTGAGCAGGCAACCCAACTTGTCAAAAATTACTCATTTTCTGAAAAACACATACTCTTTTTCAACAACGTGAATGATCACATGGCACTACTTTTCAAAAAAAATGGTCATATGACATTAACATTTTCAGGTGTGTCATAAACCCCCGGTCTCTGCACTTCACGCTACCGATGATGGCGGGAACGTGGAGCTTGTCTGGAGTCAACACCCAGTGCCGAAATTTAATGGTAGGCCACCAGATCAACGATTTCCAAGCTTCAGCATAACGTTGCTATTCAAGCAAGGATGCAAACTTATCTAAACTCCTGTACCCCTTTCACTTGCTTCACTGAAGGTGCTAGCATAGAGGCAACGGTGCACGGCAAGAGGCAAGTCAGGCTTCCAAAGTTCAACGAGACATACGAGATGGGCTGTCCAAACCTTCTCATCAGGCTGCTTCCTGGGCCCTCCGTCGAGTGGTCTGGCACCGTCAGGATCGTCTGCAAGGACTCCGGTCTCGAGGCAGAATTGAGCTACCACAGAAGCAACTCCTTCATGGGAATGGGAGGTGACGGGAGGTGCGTTAAGGGCAAGGTGTTCCGTTCATCGAACCCGCAGGACGCCGTCTTCGAGATCGATGGCTACTGGGACAGGACTGTTTCGCTCAAGGATGTCGAGAGTGGGGAGGTCTTGGTTCTCTACGACGCGAACCTCTCCATCGCGAACCTCATCACACCGGAGGTTAAAGACGAAGAGGTGAAATTCTAGCAACTCAGAAGAAAATAGATTGCATTGTCTTGTTTATTCAAAAAAATAAAACATTTCACACTGTCTGTAGTTGTGATCACTGATGGTATGGCATGTCAGTACACTTTCAGTTCAGCATGGCTGAAACTTGCAAAGCAACACAGGGGTAGTATTCATGAATGATGGTGATAATTTGGCAGGGCTTGTCATCTACCGAGTCGGCGGTCGTCTGGAGCGAAGTCAGCGAGGCTATCCTGGCAAAGGACTGGGAGAAGGCTAGCGAGGCGAAGCGGAAAGTCGAGGGTACGGCCAGGAGCCTTGAGAAGGAGAGGAGTGAGAAGGGAGAGGTGTGGATGCCCAAGCACTTCTCATTGTCCCAGGACAAGGATGGGAACTGGGACTGCTGTCCATTAGAGAAATCAGTGCGTCCAGCTCCTATCATTGTACCTTCTTCATGAAACTACATTACATGTAACAATGTTAATTTATATAATAAAGCTGACCATTCTTTTTTACATACTCTTCTTTGGATTGTTGGATTTCCATTGATTCTTCAGAGGATATATCCTTATGATTTCTTTCCCTATAAGAGCCCTTCGGATCATAGAATTGTGGTTGCTGGATTTTGGTCAGGCCAGCTATCCTGTGACCGCTATTCCATAGGAAATACAGTATGACATGAGCTCAAGTCTCATTCAGTCTTTCATATGAGATGTCCAATACATTTTGTCTGTGTCTCTTTCTACTCTCCCCATTTCTCTGAAATTCCTGTGTTATTTTCTAGTCATCCATTCGTATGCATCATTGCAAAATTTCTTGTGCTTCAAGTCATGTACGAATCCATAAGTCATCACATTCCAGTTATGCATTATTTTCTATTTCTCACATTTTCAGTTTTCTGCTATCCAAAGAGTCCCTTAGTTGCTTTTTTTTCTTCTTTTCTTATCCTCAGATTTCTTGGGATGGGAAATTTCTCTCAAGAATTAGATAGGGCTATTCAATTCAAACTACCTTATAATACTACAGAAAAGGAGAAGATTTATCACCCGGCAGTGCTAAAGTTCCTGAAAGCTATCTAGTTACTGAATACAGGAGGGTTTCAAAGGGTTTCAAGTTGCAACTACTGTGAATCTGTCAGAAACTCCTACAAGATCTCTGCTTGGATATGTACTCTGCTTCGAGCCTCTTCTTTCTTCCGCGCCTAAGATCACCCAATCCCTCAAGTATTCGAAAGCTCGAAGGCCAGCTCCACATGAAACACTGGCTGGCCTTTCATGGAGAATGATCATTTAAAGAACACGAGCGCTGCAGGTATCAGAAACCACAGCTGACCGTATCGCGTGCTCGCCGACGACAGGGTCATCCCCGGCTGGTAGGCGCTTCTCACGCCATTGTCGTCGCCCGTCAGGGGCGGCTGGAAGGCACTTCCGACGCCATTGCTGCTAGCCAAGGGTGTCTCGTAGGTGCTTCCGATGCCATTGTTGCCAGTCGGAGGTGTCTGGTAGGCACTTCCAACGCCATTGTTGTCTGTTGGAGGTGGCTGGTAGGCACTTCCAACGCCACTGTTACCTGCAGGGGTTGGCTGGTAGATGCTTCCAGCCCCGCTGTTGCCTGTCGGGGGCGGCACGTAGGTGCTTCCGGCACCATTGTTGTCAGCAGGAGGAGCATTGTTGGCATCAGCAGGCATGTTCAACCTGTGTGAACCATGGGTTATCCATCAAATTTACAGTATTTCAAAGCACACAATTTCAGCTGTACATATCTGTCGAACTTTGGCACGTGTGAGTTACTCAGTTCTTGGTTCGTCAGAAATTCGGAAGCACATTTCAGCCATCACAGTTAATTACTGGCTGCAAATTGCAATACATTTTATTGAAGTGAATGAAAAAGAACTGAAAAAGAGCTTGATTGATTACCCAGCTGGAGGGAGGCAGAAGGCGATGGTGTAGTCGACGGCGTTGCAGGTGAAGAGGCTGCTGCCGTCGTCGTAGGCGTAGCTGTAGGCCCGCGGGCACGCCGACTTGAAGACGGAGGAGTAGGCCGTCGGGCTGCACGTGTCCGGCGTCGCGTAGGCGCCGCTGCAGCAGTACTTGTCCTGCGTGAACGCCTCGCACGCGCTCTGGCATGCCACCGGGCCGCCGCCATTGCCGCCGGCCACCTGCAGCTCCTTGGGACATGCTGCAGTAACATGATTGTCGTTTACGTGTCAGAGCATACAATTCTGCAGAGCTGTTTCATACTCCATTATGCTACAGTATATGCCACGTACAGAGGTTGAGGTCGGCGGCGCAGCCGGTGGCATTGCAGCTGCCCTGCCGCGCGCGCGGGACGGCGACGACGGGCAGGTTGTACCCGTCGACGAGGCTCACGTCATAGAAGTCCTGGTCGGCGGGGCCGCCCTTCCCCAGCGTGATCTCGAAGAGCGTCGCTGGCGGCTTCCCGCCCGTGCCGCCGCACTCCATGTGCCCACCACCGCAGTCGCCGGTCTGGCACGCGACCGCGCCGGCGGCCGCGCCCGAGCCGTCCGTGCTGAAGTTGCACCCCGTGCGCGCCCATATCCGGCCGGACCAACCGGCCGGCGCCGGGATCCGCACGGTCTGCCCCGGGTCGAGCCTGAACCCCGTCGTGGGCAGCTGCGGCGTGCCCGCGCCGGCCATCGTCCCCGGCCAGATGGTGTGGGTGCAGTAGTTGGATATGGTGAAGCTGCAGCTCGCCGTCGAGACGCTGCACCACTGGGCAGCTAGAACCAACAGAACAAGGAGCAGGCATGGCGCGCCGCGATTTCTTGGTGCCTCCATGGTCTTGAGCTCTTCTTGATTTCCTTGTCACTTGTTGCATGCAATCCTGTTCTTCATCAAATATATAATGGTGTGCAGGGTTCAGAAAATGGAGTGAGTTGCTTGGTGAGATTGCTTTAGCATTTCCCATGGATGGGGTGGCCTAAGAGAGAAGAAATACCTTATGTAAGAATCCAAGTGACACGCACAAGTGAAAATGCTGCTAGGAGCCTATAAAAGAACACTCGTAGGCGTGTATGCCTTAATTTCAGGTAACTTCATTTGTCCGTCTAAACCAATCCTCATTTTCCATATAATGATCACCATAACCAAAAGTGCATTGAGTCAGTGTCCTGTACATGTATGTCCCGTGCTCTATCTACCCACTTCCACGAGGCATCAGGCTATGATATGACCATTCCAGTCCACATTGACCAATCTCAAATAAAGTAAATTTTTGAAGGGGACCATTCTCAAATTAGAGCATTCAACTGTCCCATTTCTGGCACAACCTATTAGAGTATGTTCTCTGACATTGCTTTCAGGGGATGTAAACTGCAAACTTGGCTTTGCGGCAGTAAGAGGAAGTACAAGATAGCAAGAAAGACATAACCTTCTCTTAGTACCATTATGTTAGAAAAAACTGGCATTGGATAGAAGATAGAGGATAGAGGCTTCTGCCTACCTTCTTTTTTGTTTTTGTTTTGTACATATTGTAAACTCTTTTCAGTTCATTAATAGAAAATTACCGTAGAACTAGACGGTTGGTGCCTAAAAAAAGGCATCAATTTCTCACATCCATGGTACAGATTCTACTTAGAACAACTAAATCTCTTAGGTAGTATTTAAAGAGATGCCAGGTGCTACCTTCGCAGATCCAGAGAACAAAAATGCCACCTTACCCATCAGTTCAGATAAAGCATAGCTTCCAAGTGGGTATCACAACAAGAATAACCATCCATGCATAACTACTTTATGCTTCAAACAGCCTATGCTGCAGCTTATCAGCATCTGTGTCACAATACAAGTAGTAGCTGTTTGAAAGTGCCAGTTCGTAGTATAACTTTGTAAGGAAAGCATACTTCCGTGAATGCAAAATTCACGATTCACATGCAAACCACGGGTAAATAGCAAAAAACTACGACAATTACGGTTAGGGTTTCAAAAAACTACCTACTTATTCTTTTTCGTCGATACCTATCGTTTTGTTTAGTTTTTCGCAGAAAACACTCGTAATCAATTGGGCTCAAATTGAACCCGATTATGACATGGGTGGACAGCTGTCAGGGCCAAATGTTACATTTGACCGTTAAAATAGACATAGTGTGTGTTGACCGTTCATTAAGTTAGAAGTAGCAACATAGCCACAAAAGGAAATCAAAAATTGCTGCCATTTGCAAATACAAATGTTAATTAGCTGGCACAATGGGTACACTGCTGACTGATGATTAACATGCAAGAAGTTGAAAGAAAACTAACTTGGATGAATCATGGATGGATCTTGTTGGGTAAGGCCACATGGATGATAAGATCGGGTTGCGTTATATCATGTAATATTTATGTACCGACTTCCAATGAGTAACACCTAGCAAGGTCTTTTCCGAATGTCCCCATCAAAATAGGAGACCTTCTTCATCATTATTGAGCCAAACTTGAAAGGTATATTCATGGTTTGTGTGCAATGTGACCTAGTAATGAAGTCTTCGTTGATGGAAAAGCCAAACTTTTGTAGTACAGGTGTTCTTGCAAAGCAAGGATGTACCGCAGAAAATAATACCAAAACATAATTTGCGAGAAATAGTATGTTATCAAAAGGAAAGAAATAGGTGTGCTATTGGAAGGGGCGAAGTATCAAGTGAAAACTCTGATTCGATGAAAATCTGGAAACTTGCGACCCGAGCTGTTGGATCTCTTTAACTGATGGCACAGATGAGAGGTGGGCTCGCTAACCAGCCACTTATGCTACTTTTCAAATAACCCCCTGTCTTGCCCACGGGGTAGGATATTCCTTCCCACAATTTCTTTCTTATCTCGCCTTATCCATGGCTGCTCCCTACCGCGAAGACATGGCGCTGCCGCCGTCCCCCACCGCGATGACCGACGACGGGGCCTCCCCCTACGACGGAGCCGAGCCATTCCCCACCGCGACAACAGACGATGGGGCTGCCCCCACCGCGACGCCCGATGGCGCTGCCATCCCCCACCGCGACGACCTACGACGCTGCCGTCCACCATGGCGCTGCCGCCGGGTGGATGCTACGAAGGTATCAGGCCATAGCCAGCGGGGCTACCAACGCGCCAATGTAGGCGTCCACCTCGCCGAAGCTCCCATGTGAGGAATGGGCTATTACTCCTTCCAACCAAATTTAGCAGATTTGTTGTGCGAGCTTGTGATGTAGAGACGAAAAATCTGAATGCAATTTTGATATTGTGAGGTGTTATCACTCAGCGTGAAAGCATTGTTGATTATCTTTATTTAGTCTGAACGGTGCTCCAATGATGTAATCTGAGAATTTGTACAAGACAAAATTTTCTGAATACAAGCAAGTGTGTGTTGGATGGAAGTTTACACATAAGTCAGTGCAAGGGTGTATGTTGGGCGAGCAGGAGTCACAGCAGCTGACGAAACAACAAACAAGAAAGCTCGATCCAGATGCTTCAGAAGTACAATTGAAGAAGGACAACTTTACCTTGATTCAGTTAGTGCTAGCTGAACCATCAGGTGGAGGGCTATGAGGATGTTGTGGCAATAAGACTATGACGCCATACGAGTACAATTAGTACATGAAGCAGATGCCGCTGTACTATGTTGCTTACTTGTGCAGGGCTAAGAAGAGGTTGAGGCATGGTAGGGGACGGAGGTGCAGCAAGATCTTGGAGAGGCAGCGTCGATGCATCTTCTAAAGGGCGACTCAAAACCAGCAGAGGGGCAGGGATCATGGCCGGCGGAGGGAAATAGTTCAGGACCGGCGGAGGGCTCTTCGTCGCCGGCGGAGGGAGACAGTTTATGGTCGCCGGCATGGCCAGCGTAGGGCAAGTCTCCATCCCGTTGATGAGATTGAAGACGAATCGATCATAGTCGAAACGTCAAGGAGCTGGTGCGTAAAAGAAGGGGTTATTTGTTAATTCGTGTTTAAGTGGCTGGTGGTGGTTCCACCTAAGATCTGTGCCGCTCCTTATTGATCCGATGGCCCATGTGATGAGTTTCCAGATTTTCATCAAATGAGCGTTTTTCACTTGATACTTCGCCATTGGAAGGACATGAATATAAACAAATAGTTTAATTGTTATCCAAAAATGTGTTATGCTTATGCATAAGAGATGATTTATGAACCAAGTATGAGCATTATTTGTCATGCAGATATTATGGCATTGCAAACAAAATGTAGCAACAATTTGTTTGCAAATACGAGCGTGTTTAAAAGAATAGTAGAACGATAATTTTCCTAATATAGCAAGACTTTCCTCTTTGTCATCATGCATGGCACCTTTCATCCAAATGTAGCAATACTATATTTGTAAAGTAACAAGTATTCCTAATTTGTCCAAAAGTAGACCTGTGCAGTTCTTACCAAATCATCAACTATTTGACTCCGCATCAGTTCTGCTACATTCAGATTAGTAGTAAATAGGAAAGATTAGCCCATGTCTTGTTGAAGAACATATTGTGCGATTACAGAAGTCCTATGGTAGGGTGAGATTGAACAGCTCGGTCGTTTGGCCGAGGCCATACAGACCTCTTGTGTCCTGGCACTTTGGGCACTACGAATGAAAACCCTCGAAGCATACTTAAGAGAAATGCATGCATGACGATTGGCGTCAGGGGATTACCAGTGAAAGGTGGGCTACAAACTATAAGAGATTGATGAGGATTTCACTTACCTAGTTCTCCATGAGAAAACCTAATAGGGAAGAGGTGGGTCAACAGCAAGCAATGCTAGCGATAGTCGGTGCCGATAGGATACAACGAGGGGCAGAAGCGAAAGGCAGTGGCGTTTGTCGGCGACTGCAGCCTGCGGCGACAATCGACTACGAGGGGCATCGAGCTGAGGGATCCGGGCGGAGTTGTGAATGAGGAGGTGCGTCTAGCAAGGTGCAGTGCGAGTGAGGAAGAAGGGGAGTGGGGTTTTCCGAAGGTGGTGGGACTTTACGTATGTTGTGGGCCCATATGTCAGCCAACGTATGGCGTGTACTTATAGGACTCAATTGTGTAACATAATTTCACCTTCTTCCTTCTTGCTCCATGGCGGGGTTTTAAAGTTGCACGAACTCCCACACATAAGAGACTCGCCCTTTGGCTGACTCTAGCTGGCCGCTTGTCACCTTTGAAACCACCTCCTTAATTGCGTGTGTGTTGGGCTGGTGGCCTATAAATGGAGCACTTGGTGGAGCACTTAGTCGATCCACCGCCATATGCCTCTCCAATCCACTATTCACTTCTATACCGATGGCACACCCAATTGAACACCCCCCTCATCTTCAATTTTGGGGATGACGATTAGGACGAACAACCAGCGGATGATTCCACTAACTTGTGGGAAAAGATGGACCAAGCCATGGAGGAGGCTGCACAGATGGACCTGGCCATGGAGGAGCTTGACCATATATTAGCAAAGGTGGAGGAGCAGATTTTGGTTCCCGTGCCCGGGGCTGTCAACGAAGAGGGATGGTTGGCCTAGCACGACAACATCGATGAGTATTTCCACGCCATGCATGACAACCACACTACATTACACACATTCTGCCATGGTGTTAGATATGGTCATGTAGTTGACCATGGGCAAGGCCTTGGCGGTGGCCCTGCATTTGGCCTTCGCGGTGGCCATGGTCATGGCGTCTCTTGTGGCCACGGACATGATAGGTCCAAGAGTCGTGTCACCGCAGCCATACCTTTAGTTATAGTTAGTTTGAGCCATTCTATGAATGTGTGTCAACGCGCGATGTTCATCTGATTTTTTTATTTTGTCATGGAAGCTCCATATGTACAAGGGGACTGGTGATAGCGTGAATCTACTATGGTTGTATAAGTTTCTCAGTTCAACACTTTCATCTGACATATTAGTTTGATAGGAGAGACTCGAGTGTCTGAATCTCAGCATTTGTCTCACCCTCAACGACGGTCGACTGATAGCATCCGACACAAGGGTCTGCTCAAACAGACGAGCACGCCATGGCGAGCCGGCGGACTATACACACACTGGGTGCCAGGGCACATGGACGTTGTTGCAATAGGCAGTCACGGCCCCGCCCAACCTCTTTCTTATTTTGACAATTCCAAAATAAATAAGGCTAGTAAGGGAAAAAAGTTAGAGTTCACCACCCAAGCAAAGGGCTTATTTGTGGACAAAGAACCTATCATATAAAACTTTGTTTCATATTGTTTGCTTAACTTATTTGTTGTATTTGGCATATAACTTGCTTAACTTTTTGGTTGTAGTTGGCTTTTGTGTTAAGGGCGCAACAAGTCATCTAATGTTGTTAAAAGTGGGCTTGGAGAGGACTAAACTTTAGGTAGTGTGTATCTGAGTATTTTGGATGGAAATTGTTTTTATGATTATCGCACTCCTATTGAAGTCATTAAGCTTTTGCAAACGATAGTTGATTCTCCTAATGTTATTGAGCAAAACAAAGTATTTATACTATTGAAACTGTTCTAAAAGCTAGAGAAGAAAAACATGAGCAAGAAAGTGTCTATCCTAAGAAAATTAGAGGATGGATGGGAACCAACTATTAAGATCACATTTAATAACTTTGAATGTACTCCCTCCGTTCCGAATTACTTGTCGCAGGTATGGATGTATCTAGATGTATGATACGTCTCCATCGTATCTACTTTTCCAAACACTTTTGCCATTGTTTGGACTCTAACTTGCATGATTTGAATGGAACTAACCCGGACTGACGCTGTTTTCAGTAGAATTACCATGGTGTTATTTATGTGCAGAAACAAAAGTTCTCAGAATGACCTAAAACTTCACGGAACAACTTTTCGGAAATAATAAAAAATCCTTGCAAAAGATGAAGGCCATGGGGCCCACCACCTGTCCATGAGGGTGGGGGGCACGCCCCTACCTCGTGGGCCCCCTGGAGCTCCTTCGACCTCAACTCCAACTCTATATATTTGGTTTCAGAAAGAAAAAAATCAGAGAGAAGAATTCATTGCGTTTTACGATACGGAGCCACCGCCAAGCCCTAAAACCTCTCGGGAGGGCTGATCTGGAGTCCGTTTGGGGCTCCGGAGAGGGGAATCTGTCGCCATCGTCATCATCAACCATCCTCCATCACCAATTTCATGATGCTCACCGTCGTGCGTGAGTAATTCCATCGTAGGCTTGTTGGATGGTGATGGGTTGGATGAGATTTATCATGTAATTGAGTTAGTTTTGTTAGGGTTTGATCCCTAGTATCCACTATGTTCTGAGATTGATGTTGCTATGACTTTGCTATGCTTAATGCTTGTCACCAGGGCCCGAGTGCCATGATTTCAGATCTGAACCTATTATGTTTTCATCAATATATGAGAGTTCTTGATCCTATCTTGCAAGTCTATAGTCACCTATTATGTGTTATGATCCATTAACCCCGAAGTGACAATAATCGGGATACTTACCGGTGATGACCATAGTTTGAGGAGTTCATGTATTCACTATGTGCTAATGCTTTGTTCCGGTACTCTATTAAAAGGAGGCCTTAATATCCCTTAGTTTCCATTAGGACCCCGCTGCCACGGGAGGGTAGGACAAAAGATGTCATGCAAGTTCTTTTCCATAAGCACGTATGACTATATTCGGAATACATGCCTACGTTACATTGATGAACTGGAGCTAGTTCTATGTCACCCTAGGTTATGATTGTTACATGATGAACCGCATCCGGCATAATTCTCCATCACTGATTCATTGCCTACGAGCTTTCCATATACTGTTCTTCGCTTATTTACTTTTCCGTTGCTATTGTTATCATCACTACAAAATACCAAAAACATTACTTTTGCTATCATTGCCTTTTGCTACCGTTACGACTACTATCATATTACTTTGCTACTAAATACTTTGCTGCAGATATTAAGTTTCCAGGTGTGGTTGAATTGACAACTTAGCTGCTAATACTTGAAAATATTCTTTGGCTCCCCTTGTGTCGAATCAATAAATTTGGGTTGAATACCCTACCCTCGAAAACTGTTGCGACCCCCTATACTTGTCGGTTATCAAGACTATTTTCTGGCGTCGTTGCAGGGGAGTATAGCTCTATTCTTTGAGTCACTTGGGATTTATATCTGCTTATCATTATGAAGAACTTGAAAGATCCAAGAACTAAGATTTATCCCTCAACTACGAGAGGAGGTAATGAACTGCCATCTAGCTCTACACTTGGTTCCCCTTCTGTTTTGAGTAAGCTTGCGACACCTAAACCTGCTTCTGCTATTCGTTCTGATATGTCGCATGTTATTGATGATGCCACTTCTGCTATACATGATACTTATGATGAAACTACCTCTATGCTTGATACTACTGTGCCACTTGGTGAATTTCTTGATGAACAACTTGCTAGGGCTAGAGAGAATTAAAATATTGAATCTGATAATATTGATGAAAGTGATGATGAAGACTCACCTGTTATTCCCGAGGGTTATGTTTTTGATAAAGAAACTTCTTTAGCTATTTTAGCCTGCAAAGATAGATATGAGCCCAAGAGGTTATTTGCTAAATGGAAGCAGCAATCTCTTAATGCTAGAATGAAACCTGACCCTGCTTTTGCTACTTCACCTATCTTTGTTACTGATAAGGATTATGAATTCTCTATTGATCTTGATATAATTACTTTGGTTGAATCTGATCCTTTTCATGGCTATGAATCTGAAACTGTTGTGGCACATCTTACTAAATTAAATGATATAGCCACCCTGTTCACTAATGATGGGAGAACTCGTTACTTTTATATCCTTAAAATATTTCCGTTCTCATTAAAGGGTGATGCTAAGATATGGTTTAATTCTCTTGATCCTGGTTGTGTGCGTAGTCCCCAACATATGATTTATTACTTCTCTGCTAAATATTTCCCTACTCATATGAAACAAGCTGCTTCAAGGGATATATTTAATTTTGTGCAA
This sequence comes from Triticum urartu, assembly GCF_003073215.2. NCBI lineage: Eukaryota > Viridiplantae > Streptophyta > Magnoliopsida > Poales > Poaceae > Triticum > Triticum urartu. The sequence continues at coordinate 239,057,584 of NC_053028.1, read as the reverse complement.
ATTGAAGAAGAGAGTCTCCCACAAGCTTGGGGGAGGCTTCTCAAGTTACTTAATGCTTTGCTTGATCATCCTCTTAAGAAAAATGAAATACTTGATATATTTTATAATGGACTAACCGATGCCTCCAGAGATTACCTGGATAGTTGTGCTGGTTCTGTTTTCAGGGAAAGAACACCAGATGAAGCTGAAATTCTATTGAATAATATGTTGACAAATGAAAATAATTGGACACTTCCTGAACCAGCTCCGGAGCCAATTCCTGAGCCTATTCCTAAACCAACTTCGAAGAAGAGGGGTATTCTATTTCTCAGTCCTGAAGATATGCAAGAGGCAAAGAAATCTATGAAAGAAAAAGGTATTAAAGCTCAAGATGTTAAGAATTTACCTCCTATTGAAGAAATACATGGTCTTAATTTACCGCCTGTTGAAGAAACATATGATCTTAATCCTTTACCTATTGAAGAAACTCATGGTCTTGATAACCCGACACAGGTAATAAAGGTAAATTCTCTCTATAGATATGATAAAGCTGAAATCCCATTTACTAAGTTTGCTAGCCCATGCTTAGATGAGTTTGATAAATTTATGGTTAAGCAAGAAGATTTTAATGCTTATTTTGGTAGACAATTGAAATATAATTCAAATATGCTTGAACACTTGGGTGATTATATGGCTAATGTCAAAGGTGAACTTAAACTTATTAGTAAACATGCTTCTATGGTTACCACTCAAGTAGAACAAGTACTTATAGCTCAAAATGATTTGCTCAATAAATTGAATAGTAAGAATAATGATAACATTGTTAGAGTTATGACTAGAGGTGGTAAAATGACTCAGGAACCCTTGTATCCCGAAGGCCATCCTAAGAGAATTGAGCAAGATTCTCAGAGAAATAATATAGATGCACCTAGTTCTTCTAAAAGGAAGAAAAAGAAAAATGATAGGACTTTGCATGCTTCTAGTGAACCTGTTATTGAAACACCTGAAAATCCAAATGACATCTCTATTTCTGATGCTAAAACACAATCTGGTAATGAGCCTGAATCTAGTGATAATGTTAATGATAATGTTCATGATGATGCCCAACCTAGTAATGATAATGATATAGAAATTGAACCTGCTGGTGATCTTGATAACCCACAATCAAAGAATCAACGTTATGATAAGACAGACTTTGTTGCTAGGAAACACGGTAAAGAAAGAGAACCATGGGTTCAAAAACCTATGCCTTTTCCTCCCAAACCATCCAAGAAAAAGGATGATGAGGATTTTGAGCGCTTTGCTGAAATGATTAGACCTATCTTTTTGCGTATGTAATTAACTGATATGCTCAAAATGAATCATTATGCTAAGTATATGAAAGATATTTTTACAAATAAAAGAAAGATACCGGAAGCTGAAATTTTCACCATGCTTGCTAATTATACTTTTAAGGGTGGAATACCAAAGAAACTTGGAGATCCCGGTGTACCAACTATACCATGCTCCATTAAAAGAAACTATGTTAAAACTGCTTTATGTGATCTTGGAGCCGGTGTTAGTGTTATGCCTCTCTCTTTATATTGTAGACTTGATTTGAATAAGTTGACACCTACTGAAATATCTTTGCAAATGGCTGATAAATCAACTGCTATACCTGTCGGTATTTGTGAGGACGTGCCTGTTGTAGTTGCAAACGTTACTATTTTAACGGACTTCGTTATTCTTGATATTCCCGAGGACGATAGTATGTCTATTATTCTTGGAAGACCCTTTTTGAATACTGCAGGGGCTGTTATTGATTGCACTAAAGGCAATGTCACTTTTCATGTTAATGGTATTGAGCATACGGTACACTTCCGAGGAAACAACCTCAAGTTCATAGTATCAATTCTATTTGAAAAATTCCATCGATTATATTTGAAGGTTTTGAATTTCCTCTTCCTACTGTCAAGAAGAAATATGATATTCTTATTATTGGGGATGTGCATATCCCTGTTGAGGTAACATAGTGTTATTCGAAATTTCTCCGGTTCCATGTTATTCGGAATGAGTTCGTTAACAAGACTTGATCAACCTTGTTAGTGGATTCCTTTTGATGAGCATGAGATGGATGAAACTAGAAGACACAACCTGCTGTACCCTCCTCTTATTTTCTTTTATTTATATTAAATAAAATAAAAATAGTATTTTCTGTCTGTTATCTGATTATCCGTGCAATATAAAAATACCCCGAAAATAAAAGTTCTCCAAATGCCCTGAAATTTAAATATGATTTTTTCTGGAATATTTGACAATATTTTGCACTGAGAACACAACAGGGGGGTCATCCACCTGGCCACGAGGGTGGAGGGCGCGCCCTACCCCCTTGGGCGCCCCCTACCTCGTGGGCCCACGGTGGCCCTCCTCCACTTATCCTTTCACCCACACACTCCTTCTTCCTCCCCCAAACACGAATATCCAGCTCAAACCCGAGTCCAAGCTCATTTTACTGCCATTTTTGATCTCCTTGCTCAAAGCACATCTCACAAAACTGCTTGGGGAGATTGTTCCTTGGTATGTGACTCCTCCATTGGTCCAATTAGTTTATGTTCTAGTGCTTTATTCATTGCAAATTTTTGCTGCTTAGGTGACCCTGTTCTTGAGCTTACATGTCAAATTTATATGGTCAAAAGTAGTTTTGATGCATGATATAGGCCCTAGGCACATGTAGGAGTAGTTGCTATCAATATTATTGAGTTTGGTTTACTTTTATTTTGAAGTTACTAAAAATTTCAGAAATTTTCCAGATGAAGAAATATGCTTAGGAAAATGTTCCAAGGTGGTTCTTCAAGGAAGCAAGGACCCAGGCTTGCAATGCGTGATGCTGATGAAGAGCCACCAAGAGACGCTCCAGTGCGTCCTTGTGAATGGCCTTCGGAAAATTTTATGGATCGAGCGGGAATTAAAAAGAATTTAACGCATATTTGCGTAACGCTGATCTTGTGAGCTTCGAGGAAGAAAAGTGCAGCCAGTATCACTATCTCACTAGTTCCTTTGTGAGGAGGTTTGAATTTTCATCTTCACGTAATTCTCCAACTGTCCTGTTTGATCTTTATGAAAATTCATACACTATGGACTTAGAGGATTTTACCATTGCTTGCAAACTTCCACAATGGGGTAGTATCAGGGATCCTCGCAGATCTGAATTTAGAGATTTTCTTGCTAGTATAACTGTGGGGGAATCTAGAGATATAACACAAGCTACCATAGGGAGCATTCACTTTCCTGCTATACATTATTTTGCTCTCTTCATAGGTAGATGCATTAATGGTAAAGATGAGGCATGTCACATGTCTGTCCCCGACCTCAGTATCTTAGGAGTGCTGTGTTAGGAGATAAATCTTATAATTTGGGAGCCATTGTTGCACGTAGGTTGCATCTTAATAGATTTGATGGAGATTTCTTTGGTGGAATTTATGCAACCCGCATAGCTAATTTTCTTGGTGTAGCCATACGCGAAGATGATATTGAATTACCCCTGCTTACCTAGACTATAATTCTATGGTTCACCACTAGTTTGTCGAGAGGAATGAATCACCTCTCCAGTATCGCTTAATCTTTGACAGACGTCGTGCTGTCCGTATTACTCTCCCTACTCCTGCCTTCTTTGATTATCAGGCAAAAGGAAGATATGTTATTACCAGTGAGGAGGCAGATGAGTATGAGAGGAGGGCGGAAGCCGCTCGTCGCCACGCTGCAGCTCAGGAGGCGATAGCCGCTGCATCTCAGTACGACCCCAACTTTTACTATGTATATCTGCCAGGCCAGCTGTGGCCATAGACCAACTTAGGCCAAAAGCCTAAGCTTGGGGGAGTACGTATTTCTCACCGACATTACATTTATGTTCACACACTCATTGCCAGATGTCGGTGCTCATACTTTTTCATTGTATCATCCATGCTAGTTTATTTCGCTTTTTATGCTTTCTTCTTGTGTGTTTGATAAACCTTAAGAAAAAGCAAAAAAATTAGTTGTAGCTTTTAATTAGTTTACTTTCCATGCTTGTAGTAGTAATGAAAAAGAAAACCCAAAAAGATTTCCCATTCTTCTTTTGCTTGTTGGGAGCTTTCCCGTCTAAATAGTTTTATTTCTTTTCTTTTCTTTGGGGGTCGATAGGAGAATACCATAATTAAATTGTTGAAGTGGCTCTTATATGCATTATTGTTGATCTGACAAAAGAGCCCATACTGCCTTGTCTTCTCCTGTTTATTGAATGATTGCAGATTCCAGCTTAGTCCAATGCACGTGCACTATTATTATTATCCACATCGTTCGGTCATGCAAGTGAAAGGCAATAATGATGATTATATGATGAACTTATTGAGATGAGAAAAGCTGGTATGAACTCGACCTCCCTTATTTTTGTAAATATGATTAGTTCATCATTCCTGATTCAGCCCATTATGAATAAACATGTTTGCAATGACAACTAGAGATCATAGTTCTTGTGCCATGCTTGATTAGCTAGGAGCATATAATGGTTTACCTTGCGTGCCAACAAGCTATTAAAATGGTTATGATGTGGTATGATAGGGTGGTATCCTCCTCTGAATGATTTAAGTGACTTGACTTGGCGCATGTTCACACATGTAGTTGAAACAAAATCAACATAGCCTTCACGATATTTATGTTCATGGTGGATTATATCCTACTCATGCTTGCATTCGGTGTTGATTAATTTTAATGCATGTTCATGACTGTTGTCGCTCTCTAGCTGGTTGCTTCCCAGTCTTTTGCTAGCCTTCACCTGCGCTAAGCGGGAATACTGCTTGTGCATCCAACTCCATAAACCCCAAAGTTATTCCATATGAGTCCACCATACCTACCTATATACGGTATCTACCTGCCGTTCCAAGTAAATTTGTATGTGCCAAACTCTAAACCTTCAAATAAATATCCTGCTTTGTATGCTCGAATAGCTCATGTATCAACTAGGGATGTCCATATCTTCCATGTTAGGCGGGTTATTCTCAAGAGGAGTGGACTCCACTCCTCACTCACGAGTAAGTGGCTGGTCACCAGGATGCCCAGTCCCATGCTTTATGCAAACTAAATCAAAATAATTGCAAACAAAACTCCCCCTGGGACTCTTCTTAGTTGGAGGCACTCGTTGTTTCGAGCAAGCCATGGATTGATGCTTGTTGGTGGAAGGGGGAGTACAAACTTTACCATTCTGTTTGGGAACCGCCTATAATGTGTGTAGCATGGAAGATATTGCCATCTCTTGGTTGTTATGTTGACAATGAAAGTATACCGCTCAAAATATTATTCACCTCTATTTCAAAACCGAGCTCTGGCACCTCTACAAATCCCTGCTTCCCTCTGTGAAGGGCCTATCTATTTACTTTCATGTCGAGTCATCATCTTCTTATTAAAAAGCACTAGTTGGAGAGCACCACTGTCATTTGCATTCATTACTATTAGTTTACATTGAGTATGACTTGACTGGATCTCTTTTACCATGAATTACAATGTCTAGTTAGTCCTTGATCTTTAAAGGTGCTCTGCAATTATGTTTTGCGGTCTCAGAAAGGGCTAGCGAGATACCATCTTGTTATATCATATTATGATTGTTTTGAGAAAGTGTTGTCATCCGAGATTTATTGTTATTGCTCGCTAGTTGATTATGCCATTGATATGAGTGAACTTGAGACCTAAGCGTTATTGTGAATGTGGTTAGTTCATAATCTTTGCTGAAAACTTGAATGCTGGCTTTACATATTTACAACAACAAGAGCAAACAGAGTTTGTAAAAGTTTTTCTTTATCACTTTCAGTTCATCAACTGAATTGCTTGAGGACAAGCAAAAGTTTAAGCTTGGGGGAGTTGATATGTCTCCGTCGTATCTACTTTTCCAAACACTTTTGCCCTTGTTTTGGACTCCAACTTGCATGATTTGAATGAAACTAACCCGGACTGACGTTGTTTTCAGCAGAATTACCATGGTTTTATTTATGTGCAGAAACAAAAGTTCTCGGAATGACCTGAAACTTCACGGCACAACTTTTCGGAAATAATAAAAATCCTTGCAAAAGATGAAGGCCAGGGGGTCCACCACCTGTCCACGAGGGTGGGGGGCGCGCCCCTACCTCGTGGGCCCCTTGGAGCTCCTCCGACCTCAACTCCAACTCTATATATTTAGCCCATGTCTTGTTGAAGAACATATTGTGCGATTAAAGAAGTCCTATGGTAGGGTGAGATTGAACAGCTCAGTCGTTTTGCCGAGGGCATACAGACCTCTTGTGTCCTGGCACTTTGGGCACTACGAATGAAAACCCTCGAAGCATACTTAAGAGAAATGCATGCATGACGATTGGCGTCAGGGGATTACCAGTGAAAGGTGGGCTACAAACTATAAGAGATTGATGAGGATTTCACTTACCTAGTTCTCCATGAGAAAACCTAATAGGGAAGAGGTGGGTCAACAGCAAGCAATGTTAGCAATAGTCGGTGCCGATAGGATACAACGAGTGGCAGAAGCGAAAGGCAGTGGCGTTCGTCGTCGCCTGTAGCCTACGGCGATAATCGACTACGAGGGGCATCGAGCTGAGGGATCCGAGCGGAGTTGTGAATGAGGAGGTGCGTCTAGCAAGGTGCAGTGCGAGTGAGGAAGAAGGGGAGTGGGGTTTTCCGAAGGTGGTGGGCTTTTACGTATGTTGTGGGCCCACATGTCAGCCAACGTATGGCGTGTGCTTGTAGGACTCAATTGTGTAACATAATTTCACCTTCTTCCTTCTTGCGCCATGGCGGGGTTTTAAAGTTGCACGAACTCCCACACATAAGAGACTCGCCCTTTGGCTGACTCTAGCTGGCCGCTTGTCACCTTTGAAACCACCTCCTTAATTGCGCGTGTGTTGGACTGGTGGCCTATAAATGGAGCACTTGGTGGAGCACTTAGTCGATCCACCGCCATATGCCTCTCCAATCCACTATTCACTTCTATACTGATGGCACACCCAATTGAACACCCCCCTCATCTTCAATTTTGGGGATGACGATTAGGATGAACAACCAACGGATGATTCCACTAACTTGTGGGAAAAGAGGGACCATGCCATGGAGGAGGCTACACAGATGGACCTAGCCATGGAGGAGCTTGACCATATATTAGAAGAGGTGGAGGAGCAGATTTTGGTTCCCGTGCCCGGGGTGTCAACGAAGAGGGATGGTTGGCCTGGCACGACAACATTGATGAGTATTTCCACACCATGCATGACAACCACACTGCATTACACACATTCTGCCACGGTGTTAGATATGGTCATGTAGTTGACCATGGGCAAGGCCTTGGCGGTGGCCCTGTAGTTGGCCTTCGCGGTGGCCATGGTCATGGCGTCTCTCGTGGCCATGGACATGATAGGTCCAAGAGTCGTGTCACCGCAGCCATACCTTTAGTTATAGTTAGTTTGAGCCATTCTATGAATGTGTGTCAACACGCGATGTTCATCTGATTTTTTTTATTTTGTCATGGAAGCTCCATATGTACAAGGGGATTGGTGATAGCGTGAATCTACTATGGTTGTATAAGTTTCTCAGTTCAACACTTTCATCTGACATATTAGTTTGATAGGAGAGACTCGAGTGTCTGAATCTCAGCATTTCTCTCACCCTCAATGACGGTCGGCTGATAGCATCCGACACAAGGGTCTGCTCAAACAGACGAGCACGCCATGGCGAGCCGGCGGACTATATGTTGGGGAACGTAGTAATTTCAAAAAAATTCCTGAGCACACGCAAGATCATGGTGATGCATAGCAACGAGAGGGGAGAGTGTTGTCCACGTACCCTCGTAGACCGAAAGCGGAAGCGTTAGCACAACGCGGTTGATGTAGTCGTACGTTTTCACGATCCGACCGATCCAAGTACCGAACGCACGGCACATCTGAGTTCAGCACACGTTCAGCTCGATGACGTCCCGCGAACTCCGATCCAGCAGAGCTTCACGGGAGAGTTTCGTCAGCACGACGGCGTGGTGACGGTGATGATGTTGCTACTGCCGCAGGGCTTCGCCTAAGCACCGCTACAATATGACCGAGGTGGAATATGGTGGAGGGGGCATCGCACACGGCTGGGAAAGATCAACTGATCAACTTGTGTGTCTATGGGGTGCCCCCTGGCCACGTATACAAAGGAGTGGAGGAGGGGAGGGCCGGCCCTCTCTATGGCGTGCCCTAGGGGAGTCCTACTCCCACCGGGAGTAGGATTCCCCCTTTCCTAGTAGAACTAGGAGCCCTTCCAAGTAGTAGGAGTAGGAGGGAAGGAAAGGGAAGGGAAAAGGAGAAGGAAGGAAGGGTGCGCCCCCTCCCTAGTCCAATTCGGACAAGCCCATGGGGAGGGGTGCAGCCACCCTTTGAGGCCTTTCTCTCCTTTCCCGTATGGCCCATTAAGGCCCAATACGAATTCCCGTAACTCTCCGGTACTCCCGAAAATACCCGAATCACTCGGAACCTTTCTGATGTCCGAATATAGTCGTCCAATATATCGATCTTTACGTCTCGACCATTTCGAGACTCTTCGTCATGTCCCCAATCTCATCCGGGACTCCGAACTCCTTCGGTACATCAAAACACTTAAGCTCATAATATAACCGTCATCGAACTTTAAGCATGCGGACCCTACGAGTTCGAGAACTATGTAGACATGACCGAGACACGTCTCCAGTTAATAACCAATAGCGGAACCTGGATGCCCATATTGGCTCCTACATATTCTACGAAGATGTAACATCGCAAATTTTCAATTTGGAATGTTATACATTAGGTCATCATTGCATATCATATTTTATTTTGCATTTTGGTTGATCCTACAAATTCTACGCAACTCAATGACCCACGGAGAGAGTTGGGGATTTCTTTATTTTCATATTTGAGTTTTCTCAAATTTTGAGAATAGGATCATTTGATTTTAATTATTTTATCATCAATTATTTCTATTACAAAAATATGAGAGAGGGAATACAATGACTTTCCCAAAATAAAGAAATATTGAAGATTTAATAATAAAATCAAATAAGATTTTATTTCGGAGTTTTTCGTTGTTTTATTTGAATTTAGGAAAAATGTGCGTTTTTCAAAATTGCATTTAGGCCCCCAAATAAATGTTCATCTTGTGAGGCTTGATTTTAGAAGCCCGTGAAATTTTATTTCGGAATTTTTGGAGTCCGTTTAGTATTTCTTTTTATTTTTCTTCTAAGCATAATAAAAAAAACAAAAAAAAATGAACCGACCTACGAGCCGTGTCCGACTAGGACTCCGGCCCGGCTAGCCTTTATAAGCCGGGGGAGGCCCAGCCCCAGCCGAAACCCTAAGCCGCCCCAGCCCCAGCGCCCGCCGCCCCGCCATGCCGCTGGACGCCGCCGCCGCACGCCGCCCGAGGTTCGCCGCCTCGTTTTCCGCACCGGTTTTTTTTAGTTTTTTTCGAAAAACCGTCGGTTTTTCGTTGGTTTTTTTAGATTCGGTTTTTTAAATAGATCGGTTTTTCTGGTTTATTTAAATAGCGAGCGTTCGTCCGTTCGTTCGTTCTAGCGAACGTTCGTCGTTTTTTTCTTTTTTCTCGGATTTAATCCGCGATTTTTCTGATCGCGATTCCTGATCCTATTTTCGTTTTAGTATAACTTTTTGCTTGTTTATCGGAATCAGGCGATTCAAGCGCCTGGAGTTTCGTCTCGAAACCCTCTATCCGTTTAACCAACTTAAACAAGATTTTGCTACTGTAAAAATTGCCATAGATCCAGATTAGTAGAACGAAGTTGTTTTCTTTCGCCGTTTGACTTTCGTTGTTTCGTTCGATTTGATTCTTTTTGCAAACCGGAGTTCTTAAGTTGAACCTTCTGGTTAGATCTCTTATTTGAGTTTTACCCGTGCATTAGATGAGTACTTATTGTATGCTTGTTTGTTTGTCTGTGATAGAATACCCGGAGTGCGCCGCTTGTTACTTCGAATCTCTAGGTTTCGCGGATCATCAGCAAGGCAAGTAACACTTTGATCATACCTTTTCTACTACCCAGTTTTATTGCATTAGATCAAATCCTCACACATTGCATGATTAGGATCTAATTAAATTGTGGGATGGGAAGTAGTTGAGGTAGTACCTATTACCTGTTTATTATCAAACCTTTGGGAGTTACTTCCGCGTTTGCTTATTTTACCATGCTATGCTAGTAGACGTGGATTGGGTGAGTGATATCCATGACAGATGTGAGTTTTGTTAATTAATGGTTTATCTAAGGTGGCAACTTAAACGCACATCTGGGTGGATTGAGGCACCTGGGTATTCCAGTACTTTCCTGTTTTTTTGGACCGCCACCGAGGCTCAAAGGGATCATGAGACTATTCATACTAGAAACTTCCGTGTGCAGCCACAAGCTATTATGGGCTCTAGCATAGTTGACTAAAGTCGTGCGAACTCTTACAGTGGTAGACTAGCATATGTAGGGGATGTAGGTGGTACGGTCTACCCGATCGTAAGGTGCTAGCGCTTCTGAAAGACTATGTCTCGGTCATCCGTCTTCTCAAACACCTTGTAGTGCGAGAAACCAAACGGAGGCGATCGAGTCTTGTGGGGAAAAGTGCGCAAACCTCTGCAGAGTGTAATAAACTAACCATGGTTAGCCGTGTCCCCGGTTATGGACATCTTGAGTATCTAGTACCTGGATTTTCATGTGAATCTCAGCATGTTACTCTAAATTAATTTTGTTGGGCTTTGTTTAATGATGATGCTTAATTGGGATTGAGAATGCTGTCAACCATTCTCAATGTTTAACAACTACCATGATAGTAATTAAATTTATTCCTTTGAAGTAGGAAAAAATTGGCTTTACGCAAAACTGTAACCATAGAGCTTTCCACCAGCCAAATATGCATATAGTATAGCTGTTGCATTACATTACTCTCTATGTGTTACCTTTCCAGCATATTCCATGTGCTGACCCGTTTCGGGCTGCAACGTTAATGTTGCAGACTTTTCAGACGACGATTAAGGAGTTTTTAGGTCATGGTTCTATACTCAGTGATGCCGTTGGAGTTGATGGACTCACATATCTTCCAAGCCTTCCGCTGTTATCGTTATTAGATGGCCTTAAGCCATATTTATTGTAATAAGTTCTCATTTGAGACACTCGATGTAATAAGTGTGTGATTGCTACTCTGTTATAAATCCTCCGAGCACTTGTGGTGTCAGCATTACTGATCCAGGGATGACACCGGAGCACAGAGATCAGACTGTTTGAGGTCTGGTCGCTACAGAGATGGTATCAGAGCACACGCTGACTGTAGGACACAACCACTAAGTTAGAGACCTAGATCACTATTCACTCTCTTCTCTTCTGACGATGGCGGATGCAAGGAACAAGTTCACGCAACCAGATGAAGATACACCCTTTGGACGTCACTTGAAGGAAGTCACTAGATACCTGAACATAGGAATACCAAGCTTCACCGGAACCTACAACGCCACTTTACCTGAAGAAGAGCGCTGGATGATTCAAGTTCAAGTTCCAGGAAGGACGTTCATGCCAGTCACTGAGCCCATAGAGTTTTCTTTTGATGCACCAACTTGGAGTCTGGGAATGAGCATGGCAGCTTACATCGCCATGTGACGCATTGGAGAAGTCTACCGCAATGACCTCAAGGATACAATCTACCAGATTTGTGGGCGCCGAGATGAGCACTGGGAGATGATCAGCACCAGGAAGGATAGATCAATTGCAGTTTTTATCCAGGAGCTAAACCAGCACATTCGACGACAGGAGAACCAGATGTGTGCCGACTTGATAGATCTGAAGAAGGCAAAGACTAGAATCAAGGAACTGGAGGAAGAACTCAAGGCTACACGTGAAGATTATGAGGAAGAAATTGAAGTATTGGTGGAGAAAAATGACGAACTGATCAAGAAGATTGGAATATTTATGGGAGGCCCTACGCCAGTAGAGGAAGACGAAGAACCCAATGAGATTAGCCCGGAAGACTACATCATCATCGACGACACCGATTCGGATCCATACGGAAGCGATGATGACTATGTTGATGAAGCTGGAGAAGATATCTTGGAGTCTGCAACCGAAGAATATTTCTAGTAGACCACCTCATCAGTAGTAGTAGTCCACCATGTAAATATAGTAGTCCGAGCACTTTTGCGATAGTTAGATCGATTGTATGGCCTTGTTTGATTGAATGAAGTGAATTGTTTGATTTTGCCTCATGTGCATATGGGTAGTGTTTTCTCCTTAGACCCCCTCTATTCTTACATCTCATCTTTTCTAAACCCTCAGATGCCTCCGAGACGTGACCCCGGATTTACCTTTCCACCGGAGCTCACTCAGTTGATCCAGCAGCAGAACACATTGATGCAGTTGCTAGTCCAGAATCAGAATCAGGGGAACAACAACAACAACCCACCACCACCACCAGTTGACCACTTAGCCCGTTTTCTTAGGCTGAATCCGCCGGTGTTTTCCAGTAGCACCGAGCCGATAGTAGCAGATGATTGGCTCCTCAAGACAGCTAGAGAGTTGACCACAACAGGATGCACAGATGCGGAGAAGGTGAAGTTTGCCGCACATCAACTTGAAGGACCAGCAGCATCATGGTGGGAGAATTTCACAGCCACTTTCCCTGTCGACACTATCACATGGGATCAGTTTCAGCAGGCTTTTCGTACTGCGCATGTTTCAGCAGGAGCTATGGCCATTAAGAAGCGTGAGTTTCACAACTTGCGCCAAGGAGGACGGACAGTTGGCCAGTATGTGGAGGACTTTAGTAAGTTAGCACGTTATGCCCCAGATGACGTCGCTATGGATGCAGCTAAGCAGGAGAAGTTTCTGGAAGGACTGAATGATAAGTTGAGCATGCAGTTGATGGTAGCAACCTTCAACAACTACCAGGAGTTGGTAGATCGTGCTCTTATGATTGAAGGGAAGCAGAAGCAAATTGAGAATCGCAAGAGGAAGTATGGACAAGGAAAGTACACTTCAGGAGCTCAGCAGAAGCCACGTTTTACCCCTAGACCGGGAGAACATTTTCAGCATACCCATGGAGGAGGTAGCTCGCACAATCACAATGGCACCAGGAATGGAAATGGAAATGGAGGAAGCAATGGCCAGAATCGCACCAACCCATCAACCCCAGCCAAGAAGGACCTGAGCCAAGTCACTTGCTTTAAGTGTTCGAAGACCGGACATTATGCCAATGAATGCCCTGAGATACAAAATGGAAATGGCAATGGAAGCTCTGGGAAGAAGACGAACCCTTTTAATAGGGGACAGGTGAACCACGTTAGCGTGGAGGAGGTTGAAGCTCAGCTTGATGCAGTAATAGGTAAGTTTCTGGTTAAGTCATTTACTGCGCTCGTTCTTTTTGATACTGGTGCATCGCATTCATACATCTCCAGGGGATTTGTGGATAAGTATAACCTACCAACCCAAGCCCTTAGGTCACCCATGTTAGTAACCTCGCCTAGAGCAGAGTATGTGGCTAGTCTATGGTGTGATCGGTTACCATTAAGGATTGGTAACTATGTTTTTCCCTCAGACCTAATAGTATTGGAATCTCAAGGATTGGATGTGATATTAGGCATGAATTGGTTATCAAAGTATGAAGGAAATATTGAATGCGCTAGTAAGTCAATTTTGCTTACCACCCCAGAAGGGAGAAGGATCAAGTATGTATCCCGACATGTGCCGAAGAGGACTCAAGTAAATTTCTTAACAGGAGTTGTGCAGGAGGAAGTACCAGTGGTAAGGGATTTCCCTGAAGTATTTCCAGAGGAGTTGCCAGGCATGCCACCGGATAGACATATTGAGTTTTTGATTGAGCTATTGCCAGGCACCGGGCCAATATCAAAGAGACCATATAGGATGCCAGCAAAGGATTTGGTAGGAATTAAGAAGCAGATTAAGGAGTTACTGGATAAGGTATATATTCGCCCAAGTTCTTCGCCTTGGGGATCGCCAGTACTTCTAGTGGAGAAGAAGGATGGATCGTTAAGGATGGTTGTTGATTATCGAGGATTGGACAAAGTAACGATTAAGAACAAGTACCCACTACTAATGATCAATGATCTGTTTGATCGATTGCAAGGAGCTAAGGTATTTTCCAAGATCGATCTACGATCAGGATACCACCAGTTGAAGATTCGAGAACAGGATATTCCTAAGACAGCTTTTACCACCAGGTATGGGCTGTACGAGTATACCGTTATGTCATTTGGTCTGACTAACACACCTGCCTATTTTATGAACATGATGAACAAAGTATTTATGGAGTTTTTGGATAAGTTCGTCGTAGTGTTCATTGATGATATCCTGGTTTATTCGAAGAATGAAGAGGAGCATAAGGAGCATTTGCGTTTGGTACTTGGAAAGCTCAGAGAACATCAATTATATGCCAAGTTCAGCAAATGTGAGTTTTGGTTGAAGGAAGTAGGATTCCTCGGAACACGTTATATCCGGAGAAGGAATAGCAGTTGATCCCACCAAAGTAGATACCGTGACCAAGTGGGAAGCACCAACTACCATTGGAGAGATCCGGAGTTTTCTTGGACTCGCAGGATACTACCGGAGATTCATTGAGAATTTCTCAAAGATTGCTAAGCATATGACGGAGTTATTAAAGAAAGATACCAAGTTCATATGGACGGAGGAATGTGAGGCTAGTTTCCAGGAGTTGAAGAAACATTTGGTTACCTCACCAGTGTTGATTTTACCAGACCAGACCAAAGATTATGAGGTGTATTGCGACGCTTCACGTCGAGGACTTGGAGCAGTGCTTATGCAGGAAGGGAGAGTTGTTTCATATGCCTCAAGACAACTGAAGCCTCATGAGTTGAATTATGCCACGCATGATTTGGAGTTAGCAGTCGTAGTGCATGCTTTGAAAACCTGGAGGCATTTCCTCATTGGAAACCATTGTGAGGTGTACACGGATCATAAGAGTTTGAAGTATATTTTCACACAGAAGGAGTTGAATCTCAGACAAAGGAGATGGTTGGAACTCATCAAGGATTATGATATGAGATTGCAATACCATCCCGGAAAGGCTAATGTAGTAGCTGACGCCTTAAGCCGTAAGAGCCATGTCAATACGTTAATGACGGGAGAAATACCCAAGGAGTTAGCAGAAAATCTTCGTGAACTATGTTTGGAAATAGTTCCGAGAGGCTATGTAGCAGCATTGGAGATTCAGTCAACCTTGATGGATAGAATCAGAGAAGCTCAGAAGACTGACAAAGAGATTGCCGCTATAAAGGAGAAACTGAGCAAAGGAAAAGCTAAAGGATTTCGTGAGGATGAGCATGACACCCTATGGTTTGAAGACCGTGTTTATGTGCCCAATGACCCAGAGATCAGGAAGTTGATTCTGCAAGAGGCACATGATTCACCATATTCGATTCACCCAGGAAATACCAAGATGTATTTGGATTTGAAGGATATTTTCTGGTGGACCGGAATGAAGAAGGATATTGCGGAGTATGTAGCAGATTGTGATGTATGTCAGAGAGTAAAGGCAGAGCATCAGAAGCCAGCAGGATTGTTACAACCATTGGTGATACTCGAATGGAAGTGGGATAAGTTAGGCATGGATTTTATCATGGAATTACCCAGGACTCGTCCAGGCTATGACTCGATTTGGGTTGTAGTTAATCGATTGACGAAAGTAGCTCATTTCATCCCAGTAAAGACCACTTACACCAGTGCTAAGTTGGCAAAGATATACATGACCAGGATCGTATGTTTGCATGGAGTTCCAAGGAGTATCGTATCAGATAGAGGAACCCAGTTTACCTCAAAGTTCTGGAAGCAGTTGCATGGAACTTTGGGTACCAGGCTAGAATTCAGTACAACTTTTCATCCACAGACAGATGGACGGACTGAGAGAGTCAATCAGATTTTGGAGGATATGCTAAGTCCTTGTGCGCTAGATTACGGATCTAGTTGGGACGACAATTTGCCATATGTAGAGTTATCTTACAACAACAGTTACCAAACCAGTTTAAAGATGGCCCCTTTCGAAGCCTTGTATGGAAGGAGGTGCAGGACACCGTTGTCATGGGACGAAGTTGGAGACCGCCAGTTGTTTGAACCTGACTTGATTAAAGAGTCTGAACAGAAGGTGAAGTTGATTCCCGATAGGCACAAGGTAGCCCAGTCCAGACAGAAGAGTTATGCAGATTCTAAACGCAAGGAGACCGTTTACGAAGTCGGAGCTAGAGCTTATCTTCGAGTATCTCCACTTCGGGGAACAAAGCGTTTTGGAGTTAAAGGGAAGTTAGCGCCACAATTTGTAGGACCATATCGAGTTTTGGAGCGTATGGGAGAAGTGGCCTACAAGTTGGAATTACCTGAAGGATTGTCAGGAGTTCATGATGTGTTCCACGTTTCCCAGTTGAAGAAGTGTCACGCGGAGATGGCTGACATACCGTTGAGAGACACAGTGCCTTTGGAAACTATTCAGTTGGATAACGATTTGACCTACGAGGAGAGACCCGTTCAGATTCTCGTGTTTGCCAATCGAGTCACTCGCAGCAAGGTTATCAAGTTTTCCAAAGTTCAGTGGAGCCACCACACAGAGGATGAAGCCACCTGGGAACGAGAGGAAGAATTGCTCAAGGACCACCCTCACCTATTTCCTAGCCAACCCGAATCTCGAGGGCGAGATTCATCTTAAGGGGGGTAGGTTTGTAACATCCCAAATTTTCAATTTGGAATGTTATACATTAGGTCATCATTGCATATCATATTTTATTTTGCATTTTGGTTGATCCTAGAAATTCTACGCAACTCAATGACCCACGGAGAGAGTTGGGGATTTCGTTATTTTCATATTTGAGTTTTCTCAAATTTTGAGAATAGGATCATTTGATTTTAATCATTTTATCATCAATTATTTCTATTACAAAAGAGAGGGAATAAAATGAATTTCCCAAAATAAAGAAATATTGAGGATTTAATAATAAAATCAAATAAGATTTTATTTCGGAGTTTTTCGGTGTTTTATTTGAATTTAGGAAAAATGTGTGTTTTTCAAAATTGCATTTAGGCCCCAAATAAATGTTCATCTTGTGAGGCTTGATTTTAGAAGCCCGTGAAAATTTATTTCGGAATTTTTGGAGTACGTTTAGTATTTCTTTTTATTTTTCTTCTGCGCGTAATAAAAAAAACGAACCAACCTATGGGCCGTGTCCGACTAGAACTCCGGCCCGGCTAGCCCTTATAAGCCGGGGGAGGCCCAGCCCCAGCCGAAACCCTAAGCCGCCCCAGCCCCAGCGCCCACCGCCGCCAGCGCCAGCGCCGCCGCCGCCAGCGCCAGCGCCGCCGCCGCCGCCCCGCCGCGCCGCCGGACGCCGCCGCCGCACGCCGCCCGAGGTTCGCCGCCTCGCTTTCCGCGCCGTTTTTTTTGTTTTTTTCGAAAAAACGTCGGTTTTTTGTTGGTTTTTTTAGATTCGGTTTTTTTAAATAGATCGGTTTTTCCGGTTTATTTAAATAGCGAGCGTTCATCCGTTCGTTCGTTCTAGCGAACGTTCGTCGTTTTTTTCTTTTTTCTCGGATTTAATCGCAATTTTTCTGATCGCGATTCCTGATCCGATTTTTGTTTTAGTATAACTTTTCGCTCGTTTATCGGAATCAGGCGATTCAAGCGCCTGGAGTTTCGTCTCGAAACCCTCTATCCGTTTAACCAACTTAAACAAGATTTTGCTACTGTAAAAATTGCCCTAGATCCATATTAGTAGAACGAAGTTGTTTTCTTTCGCCATTTGACTTTCGTTGTTTCGTTCGATTTGATTCTTTTTGCAAACCGGAGTTCTTAAGTTGAACCTTCTGGTTAGATCTCTTATTTGAGTTTTACCCGTGCATTAGATGAGTACTTATTGTATGCTTGTTTGTTTGTCTGCGATAGAATACCCGAAGTGCGCCGCTTGTTACTTTGAATCTCTAGGTTTCGCGGATCATCAGCAAGGCAAGTAACACTTTGATCATACCTTTTCTACTACCAGCTTTATTGCATTAGATCAAATCCTCACACATTGCATGATTAGGATCTAATTAAATTGTGGGATGGAAAGTAGTTGAGGTAGTACCTATTACCTGTTTATTATCAAACCTTTGGGAGTTACTTCCGCGTTTGCTTATTTTGCCATGCTATGCTAGTAGACGTGGATTGGGTGAGTGATATCCATGACAGATGTGAGTTTTGTTAATTAATGGTTTATCTAAGGTGGCAACTTAAACGCACATCTGGGTGGATTGAGGCACCTGGGTATTCCAGTACTTTCCTGTTTTTTTGGACCGCCACCGAGGCTCAAAGGGATCATGAGACTATTCATACTAGAAACTTCCGTGTGCAGCCACAAGCTATTATGGGCTCTAGCATAGTTGACTAAGTCGTGCGAACTCTTACAGTAGTAGACTAGCAGATGTAGGGGATGTAGGTGGTACGGTCTACCTGATCGTAAGGTGCTAGCGCTTCTGAAAGACTATGTCTCGGTCATCCGTCTTCTCAAACACCTTGTAGTGCGAGAAACCAAACGGAGGCGATCGAGTCTTGTGGGGAAAAGTGCGCAAACCTCTGCAGAGTGTAATAAACTAACCATGGTTAGCCGTGTCCCCGGTTATGGACATCTTGAGTATCTAGTACCTGGATTTTCATGTGAATCTCAGCATGTTACTCTAAATTAATTTTGTTGGGCTTTGTTTAATGATGATGCTTAATTGGGATTGAGAATGCTGTCAACCATTCTCAATGTTTAACAACTACCATGATAGTAATTAAATTTATTCCTTTGAAGTAGGAAAAAATTGGCTTTACGCAAAACTGTAACCATAGAGCTTTCCACCAGCCAAATATGCATATAGTATAGCTGTTGCATTACATTACTCTCTATGTGTTACCTTTCCAGCATATTCCATGTGCTGACCCGTTTCGGGCTGCAACGTTAATGTTGCAGACTTTTCAGACGACGATTAAGGAGTTTTTAGGTCTGGTTCTATACTCAGTGATGCCGTTGGAGTTGATGGACTCACATATCTTCCAAGCCTTCCGTTGTTATCGTTATTAGATGGCCTTAAGCCATATTTATTGTAATAAGTTCTCGTTTGAGACACTCGATGTAATAAGTGTGTGATTGCTACTCTGTTATAAATCCTCCGAGCACTGTGTGGTGTCAGCATTACTGATCCAGGGATGACACCGGAGCACAGAGATCAGACTGTTTGAGGTCTGGTCGCTACAGAAGATCTTTATCGGTCAGACCGCATAACAACATACGTTGTTCCCTTTGTCATCGGTATGTTACTTGCCCGAGATTCGATCGTCGGTATCTAAATACCTAGTTCAATCTCATTACCGGCAAGTCTCTTTACTCGTTCCATAATACATCATCCCGCAACTAACTCATTAGTTGCAATGCTTGCAAGGCTTATAGTGATGTGCATTACCGAGTGGGCCCAGAGATACCTCTCCGACAATCGGAGTGAAAAATCCTAATCTCGAAATACGCCAACCCAACAAGTACCTTCGGAGACACCTGTAGAGCACCTTTATAATCACCCAGTTACGTTGTGACGTTTGGTAGCACACAAAGTGTTCCTCCGGTAAACGGGAGTTGCATAATCTCATAGTCATAGGAACATGTATAAGTTATGAAGAAAGCAATGGCAACAAACTAAACGATCAAGTGCTAAGCAAATGGAATGGGTCAAGTCAATCACATCATTCTCCTAATGATGTGATCTCGTTAATCAAATGACAACTCATGTCTATGGCTAGGAAACATAACCATCTTCGATTAACGAGCTAGTCAAGTAGAGGCATAGTGGTGACACTCTGTTTGTCTATGTATTCACACATGTATTATGTTTCCGGTTAATACAATTCTAGCATGAATAATAAACATTTATCATGATATGAGGAAATAAATAATAACTTTATTATTGCCTCTAGGGCATATTTCCTTCAGTCTCCCACTTGCACTAGAGTCAATAATCTAGTTCACATCGCCATGTGATTTAATACCAATAGTTCACATCACCATGTGATTAACACCCATAGTTCACATCAACATGTGCCCAACACCCAAAGGGTTTACTAGAGTCAATAATCTAGTTCACATTGCTATGTGATTAACACCCAAAGAGTACTAAGGTGTTATCATGTTTTGCTTGTGAGGGAAGTTTAGTCAACGGGTCTGCCACATTCAGATCCGTACGTATTTTGCAAATTTCTATGTCAACAATGCTCTGCACGGAGCTACTCTAGCTAATTGTTCCCACTTTCAATATATATCCAGACTGAGACTTAGAGTCATCTGGATCAGTGTCAAAACTTGCATCGACGTAACCCTTTACGACGAACCTTTTGTCACCTCCATAATCGAGAAACATATCCTTATTCCACTAAGGATAATTTTGACCAATGTCCAGTGATCTACTCCTAGATCACTACTATACTCCCTTGCCAAATTCGGGGCAGGGTATACAATAGGTCTGGTACACAGCATGGCATACTTTATAGAACCTATGGCTGAGGCATAGGGAATGACTTTCATTCTCTCTCTATCTTCTACCGTGGTCGGGTTTTGAGTCTTACTCAACTTCACACCTTGTAACACAGGCAAGAACTCCTTTTCGACTGTTCCATTTTGAACTACTTCAAAATCTTGTCAAGGTATGTACTCATTGAAAAACTTATCAAGCGTCTTGATCTATCTCTATAGATCTTGATGCTCAATATGTAAGCAGCTTCACCGAGGTCTTTCTTTGAAAAACTCCTTTCAAACATTCCTTTATGCTTTGCAGAATAATTCTACATTATCTCCGATTAACAATATGTCATTCACATATACTTATCAGAAATGCTGTAGTGCTCCCACTCACTTTCTTGTAAATACAGGCTTCACCGCAAGTCTGTATAAAAGTATATGCTTTGATCAACTTATCAAAGCATATATTCCAACTCCGAGATGCTTGCACCAGTCCATAGATGGATCGCTGGAGCTTGCATATTTTGTTAGTACCTTTAGGATTGACAAAACCTTCTGGTTGCATGATATACAACTCTTCTTTAATGAATCCATTAAGGAATGCAGTTTTGTTTATCCATTTGCCAGATTTCATAAAATGTGGCAATTGATAACATGATTCGGACAGACTTAAGCATAGATACGAGTGAGAAACTCTCATCGTAGTCAACACCTTGAACTTGTCGAAAACCTTTTTGCGACAATTCTAGCTTTGTAGATAGTAACACTACTATCAGCGTCCGTCTTCCTATTGAAGATCCATTTAATCTCAATGGATCGCCGATCAATGGGCAAGTCAATCAAAGTCCATACTTTGTTCTCATACATGGATCTCATCTCAGATTTCATGGCCTCAAGCCATTTCGCGGAATCTAGGCTCATCATCGCTTCCTCATAGTTCGTAGGCTCGTCATGGTCAAGTAACATGACCTCTAGAACAGGATTACCGTACCACTCTGGTGCAGATCTCACTCTGGTTTACCTACGAGGTTCGGTAGTAACTTGATCTGAAGTTACATGATCATCATCATTAACTTCCTCACTAATTGGTGTAGTAGTCACAGGAATAGATTTCTGTGATGAACTACTTTCCAATAAGGGAGCAGGTACATTTGCCTCCTCAAGTTCTACTTTCCTCCCACTCACTTCTTTTGAGAGAAACTCCTTCTCTAGAAAGGATCCATTCTCAGCAATGAATATCTTGCCTTCGGATCTGTGATAGAAGGTGTACCCAACATTTTCTTTTAGGTATCCTATGAAGATGCACTTCTCTGATTTGGGTTTGAGCTTATCAGGTTGAAATTTTTTCACATAAGCATTGCAACCTCAAACTTTAAGAAACGACAACTTAGGTTTCTTGCCAAACCATAGTTCAGACGGTGTCGTGTCAACGGATTTAGATGGTGCCCTATTTAATGTGAATGTAGCTGTCTCTAATGCATAACCCCAAAACGATAGCGGTAAATCGGTAAGAGACATCATAGATCGCACCATATCTAATAAAGTACGGTTATGACGTTCGGACACACCATTACACTATGGTGTTCCTGGTGACGTGAGTAGTGAAACTATTTCACATTGTTTTAACTGAAGACCAAACTCGTAACTCAAATATTTTACTTCTGCGATCATATTGTAGAAACTTTTATTTTTGTTACGATGATTCTCCACTTCACTCTGAAATTCTTTGAACTTTTTCAAATGTTTCAGACATGTGTTTCATCAAGTAGATATACTCATATCTGCTCAAATCATCTGTGAAGATCATAAAATAATGATACCTGCCGCGAGCCTCAATATTCATCGGACCACATACATCAGTATGTATGATTTCCAACAAATCTGTTGCTCGCTCCATTGTTCCAGAGAATGGAGTCTTAGTCATCTTGCCCATGAAGCATGGTTCGCAAGCATCAACTGATTCATAATCAAGTGATTCCAAAAGGTCATCAGCATGGAGTTTCTTCATGCGCTTTATACCAATATGACCTAAACGGCAGTGCCACAAATAAGTTGCACTATCATTATTAACTTTGCATCTTTTGGTTTCAATATTATGAATATGTGTATCACTACGATCGAGATCCAATGAACCATTTTCATTGGGTGTGTAACCATATAAGGTTTTATTCATGTAAACACAACAACAATTTATTCTCTTACTTAAATGAATAACCGTACTGCAATAAACATGATCAAATCATATTCATGCTCAACGCAAACACCAAATAACACTTATTTAGGTTCAACACTAATCCCGAAAGTATAGGGAGTGTGCGATGATGATCATATCAATCTTGGAACTATTTACAACACACATCGTCACTTCACCCTTAACTAGTTTATGTTCATTCTACAACTCCCGTTTCGAGTTACTACTCTTAGAAACTAAACCAGTATCAAATACCGAGGGGTTGTTACGAACACTAGTAAAATACACATCAATAATTTGTATATCAAATATACCTTTGTTCACTTTGCCATCCTTCTTATCCGCCAAATACTTGGGGTAGTTCCGCTTCCAGTGACCAGTCCCTTTGCAGTAGAAGCACTTAGTCTCAGGCTTAGGACCAGACTTGGGCTTCTTCTCTTGAGCAGCAACTTGCTTGCCGTTCTTCTTGAAGTTCCCCTTCTTCCCTTTGCCCTTTTCTTGAAACTAGTGGTCTTGTCTACCATCAACACTTGATATTTTTCTTGATTTCTACCTTCGTTGATTTCAGAATTACGAAGAGCTTGGGAATCGTTTCCGTTATCCCTTGCATATCATAGTTCATCACGAAATTCTACTAACTTGGTGATGGTGACTAGAGAATTCTGTCAATCACTATCTTATCTGAAAGATTAACTCCCACTTGATTCAAGCGATTGTAGTACCCAGACAATCTGAGCACATGCTCACTGCTTGAGCTATTCTCCTCCATCTTTTAGCTATAGAACTTGTTGGAGACTTCATATCTCTCAACTCGGGTATTTGCTTGAAATATTAACTTCAACTCCTGGAACATCTCATATGGTCCATGACGTTCAAAACGTCTTTGAAGTCTCGATTCTAAGCCGTTCAAGCATGGTGCACTAAACTATCAAGTAGTCATCATATTGAGCTAGCCAAACGTTCATAACGTCTGCATCTGCTCCTGCAATAGGTCTGTCACCTAGCGGTGCATTAAGGACATAATTCTTCTGTGCAGCAATGAGGATAATCCTCAGATCACGGATCCAATCCGCATCATTGGTACTAACATTTTTCAACTTAGTTTTCTCTAGGAACATATAAAAATTAAACGGGGAGCAACATCGCGAGCTATTGATCTACAACATAGATATGCTAATACTACCAGGACTAAGTTCATGATAAATTAAAGTTCAATTAATCATATTACTTAAGAACTCCCACTTAGAAAGACATCCCTCTAATCTTCCAAGTGATCACGCGATCCAAACCAACTAAACCATAACCGATCATCACGTGAAATGGAGTAGTTTTCAATGGTGAACATCATTATGTTGATCATATCTACTATATGATTCACGCTCGACCTTTCGGTCTCCAGTGTTCCGAGGCCATATCTGCATATGCTAGGCTCGTCAAGTTTAACCCGAGTATTTCTGCGTGTGCAAAACTGGCTTGCACCCATTGTAGATGGACGTAGAGCTTATCACACCCGATCATCACGTGGTGTCTGGGCACGACGAACTTTGGCAACGGTGCATACTTAGGGAGAACACTTTTATCTTGAAATTTAGTGAGAGATCATCTTATAATGCTACCGTCATAACTAAGCAAAGTAAGATGTATAAAAGATAAACATCACATGCAATCAAAATTTGTGACATGATATGGCCATCATCATCTTGTGCCTTTGATCTCTATCTCCAAAGCATCGTCATGATCTCCATCGTCACCGGCATGACACCATGATCTCCATCATCTTGATCTATATCAATGTGTCATCACATGGTCGTCTCGCCAACTATTGCTCTTGCAACTATTGCTGTCGCATAGCGATAAAGTAAAGCAATTATTTGGCACTTGCATCTTATGCAATAAAGAGACAACCATAAGGCTTCTGCCAATTTCCGGTAACTTCAAAAAAACATGATCATCTCATACAATAACTTATATCTCATCACGTCTTGACCATATCACATCACAACATGCCCTGCAAAAACAAGTTAGACGTCCTCTACTTTGTTGTTGCAAGTTTTACGTGGCTGCTACGGGTTGAGCAAGAACCATTCTTACCTACGCATCAAAACCACAACGATAGTTTGTCAAGTTGGTGCTGTTTTAACCTTCGCAAGGACCGGGCATAGCCACACTTGGTTCAACTAAAGTTGGAGAAACTGACACCCGCCAGCCACCTGTGTGCAAAGCACGTCGGTAGAACCAGTCTCGCATAAGCGTACGCGTAATGTCGGTCCGGGCCGCTTCATCCAACAATACCGCCGAACCAAAGTATGACATGCTGGTAAGCAGTATGACTTATATCGCCCACAACTCACTTGTGTTCTACTCGTGCACAACATCAATGCATAAAACCTAGGCTCGGATGCCACTGTTGGGGAACGTAGTAATTTTAAAAAAATTCCTACGCACACGCAATATCATGGTGATGCATAGCAACGAGAGGGGAGAGTGTTGTCCACGTACCCTCGTAGACCGAAAGCGGAAGCGTTAGCACAACGCGGTTGATGTAGTCGTACATCTTCACGATCCGACCGATCCAAGTACCGAACGCACGGCACCTCCGAGTTCAGCACACGTTCAGCTGGATGACGTCCCGCCAACTCTGATCCAGCAGAGCTTCAGGGGAGAGTTCGTCAGCACGACGGTGTGGTGACAGTGATGATGTTGCTACCGACGCAGGGCTTCACCTAAGCACCGCTACGATATGACCGAGGTGGAATATGGTGGAGGAGGGCACCGCACACGGCTGGGAAAGATCAACTGATCAACTTGTGTGTCTATGGGGTGCCCCCTGGCCATGTATATAAAGGAGTGGAGGAGGGGAGGGCCGGCCCTCTCTATGGCACGCCCTAGGGGAGTCCTACTCCCACCGGGAGTAGGATTCTCCCTTTCCTAGTAGAACTAGGAGCCCTTCCAATTAGTAGGAGTAGGAGGGAAGGAAAGGGAAGGGAAAAGGAGAAGGAAGGAAGGGTGCGCCCCCTCCCTAGTCCAATTCGGACCAGCCCATGGGGAGGGGTGCGGCCACCCTTTGAGGCCTTTCTCTCCTTTCCCGTATGGCCCATTAAGGCTCAATACGAATTCCCGTAACTCCCCGGTACTCCCGAAAATACCCGAATCACTCGGAACCTTTCCAATATCCGAATATAGTCGTCCAATATATCGATCTTTACGTCTCGACCATTTCGGGACTCCTCGTCATGTCCCCGATCTCATCCGGGACTCCGAACTCCTTCGGTACATCAAAACACATAAACTCATAATATAACCGTCATCGAACTTTAAGCGTGCGGACCCTACGGGTTCGAGAACTATGTAGACATGACCGAGACACGTCTCCGGTCAATAACCAATAGCGGAACCTGGATGCTCATATTGGCTCCTACATATTCTACGAAGATCTTTATCGGTCAGACCGCATAACAACATACGCTGTTTCCTTTGTCATCGGTATGATACTTGCCCGAGATTCGATCGTCGGTATCTCAATACCTAGTTCAATCTCGTTACCGGCAAGTCTCTTTACTCGTTCCGTAATACATCAACCCGTAACTAACTCATTAGTTGCGATGCTTGCAAGGCTTATAGTGATGTGCATTACCGAGTGGGCCCAGAGATACATCTCCGACAATCGGAGTGACAAATCCTAATCTCGAAATAAGCCAACCCAACAAGTACCTTCGGAGACACCTGTAGAGCACCTTTATAATCACCCAGTTATGTTGTGACGTTTGGTAGCACACAAAGTGTTCCTCCGGTAAACAGGAGTTGCATAATCTCATAGTCATAGGAACATCTATAAGTTATGAAGAAAGCAATAGCAACAAACTAAACGATCAAGTGCTAAGCTAATGGAATGGGTCAAGTCAATCACATCATTCTCCTAATGATGTGATCCCGTTAATCAAATGACAACTCATGTCTATGGCTAGGAAACATAACCATCTTCGATTAACGAGCTAGTCAAGTAGAGGCATACTAGTGACACTCTGTTTGTCTATGTATTCACACATGTATTATATTTCCGGTTAATACAATTCTAGCATGACTAATAAACATTTATCATGATATAAGGAAATAAATAATAACTTTATTATTGCCTCTAGGGCATATTTCCTTCACTATACACACACCGGGTGCCAGGGCACATGGACGTTGTTGCAATAGGCAGTCACGACCCCGCCCAACCTCTTTCTTATTTTGACAATTCCGAAATAAATAAGGCTAGTAAGGTAAAAAAGTTAGAGTTCACCACCCAAGCAAAGGGCTTATTTGTGGATAAAGAAGCTATCATATAAAACTTTGTTTCATATTGTTTGCTTAACTTATTTGTTGTATTTGGCATATAATTTGCTTAACTTTTTGGCTGTAGTTGGCTTTTGTGTTAAGGGCGCAACAAGTCATCTAATGTTGTTAAAAGTGGGCTTGGAGAGGACTAAACTTTAGGTAGTGTGTATCCGAGTATTTTGGATGGAAATTGTTTTTATGATTATCGTACTCCTATTGAAGTCGTTAAGCTTTTGCAAACAATAGTTGATTCTCCTAATGTTATTGAGTAAAACAAAGTATTTATACTGTTGAAACTGTTCTAAAAGCTAAAGAAGAAAAACATGAGCAAGAAAGTGTCTATCCCAAGAAAATTAGAGGACGGATGGGTACCAACTATTAAGATCACAATTAATTACTTTGAATGTACTCCCTCCGTTCTGAATTACTTGTCGCAGGTATGGATGTATCTAGATGTATGATACGTCTCTGTCGTATAAACTTTTCCAAACACTTTTGCCATTGTTTTGGACTCTAACTTGCATGATTTGAATGGAACTAACCCGGATTGACGCTGTTTTCAGCAGAATTACCATGGTGTTATTTATGTGCAGAAACAAAAGTTCTCGGAATGACCTGAAACTTCACAAAACAACTTTTCGGAAATAATAAAAAATCCTTGCAAAAGATGATGGCCAGGGGGCCCACCACCTGTCCACGAGGGTGGGGGGCGCGCCCCCTACCTCGTGGGCCCCCTGGAGCTCCTCCGACCTCAACTCCAACTCTATATATTTGGTTTTAGGAAGAAAAAAATCAGAGAGAAGAATTCATCGCATTTTATGATACGGAGCCGCCGCCAAGCCCTAAAACCTCTCGGGAGGGCTGATCTGGAGCCCATTCGGGGCTCCGGAGAGGGGAATTCGTCGCCATCGTCATCATCAACCATCCTCCATCACCAATTTCATTATGCTCACCATCGTGCGTGAGTAATTCCATCGTAGGCTTGTTGGATGGTGATGGGTTGGATGAGATTTATCATGTAATCAAGTTAGTTTTGTTAGGGTTTGATCCCTAGTATCCACTATGTTCTGAGATTGATGTTGCTATGACTTTGCTATGCTTAATGCTTGTCACCAGGGCCCGAGTGCCATGATTTTCAGATCTGAACCTATTATGTTTTCATCAATATATGAGAGTTCTTGATCCTATCTTGCAAGTCTATAATCACCTATTATGTGTTATGATCCATTAACCCCGAAGTGACAATAATCGGGATACTTACCGGTGATGACCATAGTTTGAGGAGTTCATGTATTCACTATGTGCTAATGCTTTGTTCCGGTACTCTATTAAAAGGAGGCCTTAATATCCCTTAGTTTCCATTAGGACCCCGCTGCCACGGGAGGGTAGGACAAAAGATGTCATGCAAGTTCTTTTCCATAAGCACGTATGACTATATTCGGAATACATGCCTACGTTACATTGATGAACTGGAGCTAGTTCTATGTCACCCTAGGTTATGATTGTTACATGATGAACCGCATCCGGCATAATTCTCCATCACTGATTCATTGCCTACGAGCTTTCCATATACTGTTCTTCGCTTATTTACTTTTCCGTTGCTATTGTTATCATCACTACAAAATACCAAAAACATTACTTTTGCTATCATTACCTTTTGCTACCGTTACCACTACTATCATATTACTTTGCTACTAAATACTTTGCTGCAGATATTAAGTTTCCAGGTGTGGTTGAATTGACAACTCAGCTGCTAATACTTGAGAATATTCTTTGGCTCCCCTTGTGTCGAATCAATAAATTTGGGTTGAATACTCTATCCTCGAAAACTGTTGCGATCCCCTATACTTGTGGGTTATCAAGACTATTTTCTGGCGCCGTTGCCGGGGAGCATAGCTCTATTCTTTGAGTCACTTGGGATTTATATCTGCTTATCATTATGAAGAACTTGAAAGATCCAAGAACTAGGATTTATCCCTCAACTACGAGGGGAGGTAATGAACTGCCATCTAGCTCTGCACTTGATTCACCTTCTGTTTTGAGTAAGCTTGCGACACCTAAACCTGCTTTTGCTATTCGTTCTGATATGTCGCATGTTATTGATGATGCCACTTCTGCTATACATGATACTTATGATGAAACTACTTCTATGCTTGATACTACTGTGCCACTTGGTGAATTTCTTGATGAACAACTTGCTAGGGCTAGAGAGAATGAAAATATTGAATCTGATAATATTGATGAAAGTGATGATGAAGACTCACCCCTATTCCTGAGGGTTATGTTTTTGATAAAGAAGCTTCTTTAGCTATTTTAGCCTGCAAAGATAGATACGAGCTCAAGAGGTTATTAGCTAAATGGGAGCAACAATCTCTTAATGCTAGAATGAAACCTGACCCTTCTTTTGCTACTTCACCTATCTTTCTTACTAATAAGGATTATGAATTCTCTGTTGATCCTGATATAATTACTTTGGTTAACTCTGATCCTTTTCATGGCTATGAATCTGAAACTATTGTGGCACATCTTAATAAATTAAATGATATAGCCACCCTGTTCACTAATGATGGGAGAACTCGTTACTTTTATATCCTTAAAATTATTCTGTTCTCATTAAAGGGTGATGCTAAGATATGGTTTAATTCTCTTGATCCTGGTTGTGTGCGTAGTCCCCAGCATATGATTTATTACTTCTCTGCTAAATATTTCCCTGCTCATAAGAAACAAGCTGCTTTAAGGGATATATATAATTTTGTGCAAATTGAAGAAGAGAGTCTCCCACAAGCTTGGGGGAGGCTTCTCAAGTTACTTAATGCTTTGCCTGATCATCCTCTTAAGAAAAATGAAATACTTGATATCTTTTATAATGGACTAACCGATGCCTCCAGAGATTACCTGGATAGTTGTGCTGGTTCTGTTTTCAGGGAAAGAACACCAGATGAAGCTGAAATTCTATTGAATAATATGTTGACAAATAAAAATAATTGGACACTTCCTGAACCAGCTCCGGAGCCAATTCCTGAGCCTATTCCTAAACCAACTCTGAAGAAGAGGGGTATTCTATTTCTCAGTCCTGAAGATATGCAAGAGGCAAAGAAATCTATGAAAGAAAAAGGTATTAAAGCTCAAGATGTTAAGAATTTACCTCCTATTGAAGAAATACATGGTCTTAATTTACCTCCTGTTGAAGAAACATATGATCTTAATCCTTTACCTATTGAAGAAACTCATGGTCTTGATAACCCGACACAGGTAGTAAAGGTAAATTCTCTCTATAGATATGATAAAGCTGAAATCCCATTTACTAAGTTTGCTAGCCCATGCTTAGATGAGTTTGATAAATTTATGGTTAAGCAGGAAGATTTTAATGCTTATTTTGGTAGACAATTGAAATACAATTCAATATGCTTGAACACTTGGGTGATTATATGGCTAATGTCAAAGGTGAACTTAAACTTATTAGTAAACATGCTTCTATGGTTACCACTCAAGTAGAACAAGTACTTAAAGCTCAAAATGATTTGCTCAATGAATTGAATAGTAAGAATAATGATAACGTTGTTAGAGTTATGACTAGAGGTGGTAAAATGACTCAGGAACCCTTGTATCCTGAAGGCCATCCTAAGAGAATTGAGCAAGATTCTCAGAGAAATAATATAGATGCACCTAGTCCTTCTAAAAGGAAGAAAAATAAAAATGATAGGACTTTGCATGCTTCTAGTGAACCTGTTATTGAAACACCTGAAAATCCAAATGACATCTCTATTTCTGATGCTGAAACACAATCTGGTAATGAGCCTGAATCTAGTGATAATATTAATGATAATGTTCATGATGATGCTCAACCTAGTAATGATAATGATATAGAAATTGAACCTGCTGTTGATCTTGATAACCTACAATCAAAGAATCAACGTTATGACAAGAAAGACTTTGTTGCTAGGAAACACGGTAAAGAAAGAGAACCATGGGTTCAAAAACCTATGCCTTTTCCTCCCAAACCATCCAAGAAAAAGGATGATGAGGATTTTGAGCGCTTTGCTGAAATGATTAGACCTATCTTTTTGCGTATGTAATTAACTGATATGCTAAAAATGAATCATTATGCTAAGTATATGAAAGATATTGTTACAAATAAAAGAAAGATATCGGAAGCTGAAATTTTCACCATGCTTGCTAATTATACTTTTAAGGGTGGAATACCAAAGAAACTTGGAGATCCCGGTGTACCAACTATACCATGCTCCATTAAAAGAAACTATGTTAAAACTGCTTTATGTGATCTTGGAGCCGGTGTTAGTGTTATGCCTCTCTCTTTATATTGTAGACTTGATTTGAATAAGTTGACACCTACTGAAATATCTTTGCAAATGGCTGATAAATCAACTGCTATACCTGTCGGTATTTGTGAGGACGTGCCTGTTGTAGTTGCAAACGTTACTATTTTAACGGACTTTGTTATTCTTGATATTCCCGAGGACGATAGTATGTCTATTATTCTTGGAAGACCCTTTTTGAATACTGCAGGGGCTGTTATTGATTGCACTAAAGGCAATGTCACTTTTCATGTTAATGGTAATGAGCATACGGTACACTTTCCGAGGAAACAACCTCAAGTTCATAGTATCAATTCTATTGGAAAAATTCCATCGATTATATTTGGAGGTTTTGAATTTCCTCTTCCTACTGTCAAGAAGAAATATGATATTCTTATTATTGGGGATGTGCATATCCCTGTTGAGGTAACATAGTGTTATTCGAAATTTCTCCGGTTCCATGTTATTCGGAATGAGTTCGTTAACAAGACTTGATCAACCTTGTTAGTGGATTCCTTTTGATGAGCATGAGATGGATGAAACTAGAAGACACAACCTGCTGTACCCACCTCTTATTTTTTGTTATTTATATTAAATAAAATAAAAATAGTATTTTTCTGTCTGTTATCTGATTATCCGTGCAATATAAAAATACCTCGAAAATAAAAGTTCTCCAAATGCCCTGAAATTTAAATATGATTTTTTCTGAAATATTTGACAATATTTTGCACTGAGAACACAACAGGGGGGTCATCCACCTGGCCACGAGGGTGGAGGGCGCGCCCTACCCCCTTGGGCGCCCCCTACCTCGTGGGCCCACGGTGGCCCTCCTCCACTTATCCTTTCACCCACACACTCCTTCTTCCTCCCCCAAACACGAATATCCATCTCAAACTCGAGTCCAAGCTCATTTTGCTGCCATTTTCGATCTCCTTGCTCAAAGCACCTCTCACAAAAATTCTTGGGGAGATTGTTTCTTGGTATGTGACTCCTCCATTGGTCCAATTAGTTTATGTTCTAGTGCTTTATTCATTGCAAATTTTTGCTGCTTAGGTGACCCTGTTCTTGAGCTTACATGTCAAATTTATATGGTCAAAAGTAGTTTTGATGCATGATATAGGCCCTAGGCACATGTAGGAGTAGTTGCTATCAATATTATTGAGTTTGGTTTACTTTTATTTTGAAGTTACTAAAAATTTCAGAAATTTTTCAGATGAAGAAATATGCTTAGGAAAATGTTCCAAGGTGGTTCTTCAAGGAAGCAAGGACCCAGGCTTGCAATGCGTGATGCTGATGAAGAGCCACCAAGAGACGCTCCAGTGCGTCCTTGTGAATGGCCTTCGGAAAATTTTATGGATCGAGCGGGAATTAAAGAAGAATTTAACGCATATTTGCGTAACGCTGATCTTGTGAGCTTCGAGGAAGAAAAGTGCAGCCAGTATCACTATCTCACTAATTCCTTTGTGAGGAGGTTTGAATTTTCATCTTCACGTAATTCTCCAACTGTCCTGTTTGATCTTTATGAAAATTCATACACTATGGACTTAGAGAATTTTACCACCGCTTGCAAACTTCCACAATGGGGTAGTAGCAGGGATCCTCGCAAATCTGAATTTAGAGATTTTCTTGCTAGTATAACTGTGGGGGAATCTAGAGATATAACACAAGCTACCATAGGGAGCATTCACTTTCCTGCTATACATTATTTTGCTCTCTTCATAGGTAGATGCATTAATGGTAAAGATGAGGCATGTCACATGCCTGTCCCCGACCTCAGTATCTTAGGAGTGCTGTGTTAGGAGATAAATCTTATAATTTGGGAGCCATTGTTGCACGTAGGTTGCATCTTAATAGATTTAATGGAGATTTCTTTGGTGGAATTTATGCAACCCGCATAGCTAATTTTCTTGGTGTAGCCATACGCAAAGATGATATTGAATTATCCTTGCTTACCTAGACTTTAATTCTATGGTTCACCACCAGTTTGTCGAGAGGAATGAATCACCTCTCCAGTATCGCTTAATCTTTGACAGACGCCGTGTTGTCCGTATTACTCTCCTTGTCCTGCCTGCTTTGATTATCAGGCAAAAGGAAGATATGTTATTACCAGAGAGGAGGCAGATGAGTACGAGAGGAGGGCGGAAGCCTCTCATCGCAGATACGTCTCCAACATATCTATAATTTTTGATTGCTCCATGCTATATTATCTACTGTTTTGGACTATATTGGGCTTTATTTTCCACTTTTATATTATTTTTGGGACTAACCTATTAACCGGAGGGCCAGCCTAGAATTGCTATTTTTTTGCCTATTTCAGTGTTACGGATAAACAGAATATTAAACGGAGTCCAAACGGAATAAAATCTTCGGGAACGTGATTTTCTCACCGAACGTGATCCAGGAGACTTGGACCCTGCTCCAAGGAACAAAAGAGGCGGTCATGAGGGTGGGGGGTGCGCCCCCTGCCTCGTGGGCCCCTCGTTGCTCCTCCGACGTACTTCTTCCTCGTATATATACACACGTACCGCCAAACAATCAGAACAGGAGCCAAAAACCTAATTCCACCGCCGCAACTTCCTGTATCCACGAGAGCCCATCTTGGGGCCTGCTCCGGAGCTCCGCCGGAAGAGGGCCGTCATCACGGAGGGCTTCTACATCATCATAGCCTCTCCGATGAAGTGTGAGTAGTTTACCTCAGACCTTCGGGTCCATAGTTAGGAGCTAGATGGCTTCTTCTCTCTCTTTGAATCTCAATACAAAGTTCCCCCCCTCTCTTGTGGAGATCTATTCGATGTAATCTTGTTTTTGCGGTGTGTTTGTTGAGACCGATGAATTGTGGGTTTATGATCAAGTCTATCTATGAATAATATTTGAATCCTCTCTAAATTCTTTTTTGTATGATTGGTTATCTTTGCAAGTCTCTTCGAATTATCCGTTTGGTTTGGCCAACTAGATTGGTAGTTCTTGCCATGGGAGAAGTGCTTAGTTTTGGGTCCGATCTTGCGGTGTCCTTACCCAGTGACAGAAGGGGTAGCAAGGCACGTATTGTATCATTGCCATCGAGGATAACAAGATGGGGTTTATTTCATATTGCATGAATTTATCTCTCTACATCATGTCATCTTGCTGAAGGCGTTACTCTGTTTTTAACTTAATACTCTAGATGCATGCTGGATAGTGGTCGATGAGTGGAGTAATAGTAGTAGATGCAGAATAGTTTCGATCTACTTGTCACGGACGTGATGCCTATATACATGATCATGCCTAGATACTCTCATAACTATGCTCAACTCTGTCAATTGCTCAACAGTAATTTGTTCACCCGCCGTAGAATACTTATGCTCTTGAGAGAAGCCACTAGTGAAACCTATGGCCCCCGGGTCTATTCACATCATATCAATCTCCATCACTTTAATCTTGCTTTGCTTTTTTACTTTGCTTTTACTTTTTACTTTGCATCTTTATACCAAAAATACCAAAAATATTATATCTATCAGATCTCACTCTCGTAAGTGACCGTGAAGGGATTGACAACCCCTAATCGCGTTGGTTGCGAGTAGCTATCATTTTGTGTAGGTACAAGGGACTTGAGCGTGGCCTCCTACTGGATTGATACCTTGGTTCTCAAAAACTGAGGGAAATACTTACGCTACTCTGCTGCATCATCCCTTCCTCTTCGGGGAAAACCAACGCAAGCTCAAGACGTAGCAAGAAGGATTTCTGGCGCCGTTGCCGGGGAGTCTACGCAAAAAGTCAACATACCAAGTACCCATCACAATCCCTATCTCTCGCATTACATTATTTGCCATTTGCCTCTCGTTTTCCTCTCCCCCCAATTCACCCTTGCCATTTTATTCGCCCTCTCTCTCTATCCTCCCTCTCTATTTGCCTCTTTTCCCTCGCCATGTCAGAACCAAAAAGAGTTGGGGGTTCTCTCCCAAGTTCTAGTGCTTTAGACAATCCTGCTATCTTATCTCAACTCATAAATCGGAACGCTATAGAACAACTTACCGGAGTTATCAATGAGAACCTTAGTAATTTTGATGAAGATGATTCTGGAATTTTTCGTTATTTACTTGATGAATCTTTCAAAGATGCTTGGGATAGGCTGTTAAGGATCCGGGCTAGCTATGTACCCCAATATCAAATTGAGGTTTACTTGAAAAGCTTTTATGTTGGGCTACCCGCTTCGTTCAAACAAGTCTTAGATTCTATTTTCGAGGGGGGTTTTCTTGAAGGGGACCCCATAGATACCTATGAGAGGATGAAAACAATATTTGGGCACCCCATTAATGAGAAAACTGAAATTACATCTCTCTTGCTTTCTTACCAAAACGAATCTATTAAAGAGATAAAAGCTAGCCTAGATGCCAATTTCTGCAACATTCTTAATCTTTCTTCTACCATTAATGGGCATGTGCTCTGTAAAAATAGAAATATTAATTCCATATATAAGAACTTTGCTCTCTTTCTCTCTAGAACCAAAGATGGCAATACCTAGATCTATCTTCGCTTTTATGCCTAGCTAGGGGCGTTAAACGATAGCGCTTGTTGGGAGACAACCCAATTTTATTTTTATTCCTTGCTTTTTGCTCCTGCTTAGTAATAAATAAATTATTTAGTCTCTGTTTTGGTTGTGTTCTTTGTGTTTAATTAGTGTTTGTGCCAAGTAGAACCGTTGGGAAGACTTGTGGAAAGTCTTGTTGAACTTGCTGTAAAAAACAGAAACTTTAGCGCTCACGAGAACTGCTGTAATTTTTATTTGAAGAGTGATATTTAGTTAATTCTTTTTTCATATGATTAATAGATAAATTCCTCACGTCCATCAATTTATTTTAGAATTTTTGTGGTTCCAGATCTTGCGCTAGCTACAGATTACTACAGACTGTTCTGTTTTTGACAGATTCTGTTTTTCGTGTGTTGTTTGCTTATTTTGATGAATCTATGGTTAGTAAAATAGTTTATAATCCATAGAGAAGTTGGAATACAGTAGGTTTAACACCAATATAAATAAAGAATGAGTTCATTACAGTACCTTGAAGTGGTCTTTTGTTTTATTTCGCTAACGGAGCTCACGAGTTTTCTATTTTGAGTTTTGTGTTGTGAAGTTTTCAAGTTTTGGGTGAATTCTTTTGATGGATCATGGAACAAGGAGTGGCAAGAGCCTAAGCTTGGGGATGCCCATGGCACCCCCAAGATAATCCAAGGACACCAAAAAGTCAAAGCTTGGGGATGCCCCGGAAGGCATCCCCTCTTTCGTCCACTTCCATCGGTAATTTACTTGGAGCTATTTTTTTATTCACCAACATGATATGTGTTTTGCTTGGAGCGTCTTGTATTATTTGTGTCTTTGTGTCTTAGTATACCACAATCATCCTTGCTGTACACACCTTTTGAGAGAGCCATACATGAATTAAAATTTGATAGAATACTCTATGTGCTTCACTTATATCTTTTGAGCTAGATAGTTTTGCTCTATGTGCTTCACTTATATCTTTTGAGCGTTATAATTTTGCTCTATGTGCTTCACTTATATCTTTTGAGCGTTATAATTTTGCTCTATGTGCTTCACTTAGATCTTTTAGAGCACGGTGGTGGATTTGTTTTAAAGAAACTATTGATCTCTCATGCTTCACTTAAATTATTTTGAGAGTCTCTTAATAGCATGGTAATTTGCTTAATAATAATATGCCTGGTATTCAAGATTTGTGAAACTTTCTTTTGAGTGTGTTGAATACTAAGAAAAGATTGAAGCATGATAATTGTTTTGAGATATGGAGGTGATAATATTAAAGTCATGCTAGTTGAGTAGTTGTGAATTTAAAGAATACTTGTGTTAAAGTTTGTGATTCCCGTAGCATGCACGTATGGTGAACCGTTATGTGATGAAGTCGGAGCATGATTTATTTATTGATTGTCTTCCTTATGAGTGGCGGTCGGGGACGAGCGATGGTCTTTTCCTACCAATCTATCCCCCTAGGAGCATGCGCGTAATACTTTGCTTTGATAACTTCTAGATTTTTGCAATAAGTATATGAGTTCTTTATGACTAATGTTGAGTCCATGGATTATACGCACTCTCACCCTTCCACCTTTGCTAGCCTCTCTAATACCGCGCACCTTTCGCCGGTATCATACACCTACCATACACCTTCCTCAAAACAGCCACCATACCTACCTATTATGGCATTTCCATAGCCATTCCGAGATATATTGCCATGCAACTTTCCACCATCTAGTTCATCATGACACATTCATCATTGTCATATTGCTTAGCATGATCATGTAGTTGACATAGTATTTGTGGCAAAGCCACCGTTCATAATTTCTTCATACTTGTCACTCTTGATTCATTGCATATCCCGGTACACCGCCGGAGGCATCCATATAGAGTCATACTTTGTTTTAGAATCGAGTTGTAATCATTGAGTTGTAAATAAATAAAAGTGTGATGATCATCATTCAATAGAGCATTGTCCCAATAAAAAAAGAGAAAGGCCAAAGAAAAAAAGAAGGCCCAAAAAAAGAAAATAAATAAAAAGGGGCAATGCTACTATCCTTTTTCCACACTTGTGCTTCAAAGTAGCACCATGATATAGAGAGTCTCATATATTGTGCTTCAAAGTAGCACCATGTTCTTCATATAGAGAGTCTCATATGTTGTCACTTTCATATACTAGTGGGAATTTTACATTGTAGAACTTGTCTTGTATATTCCAATGATGGGCTTCCTCAAAATTGCCCTAGGTCTTCGTGAGCAAGCAAGTTGGATGCACACCCAGTAGTTTCTTTTGTTGAGCTTTCATACATTTATAGCTCTAATGCATCCATTGCATGGCAATCCCTACTCACTCACATTGATATCTATTGATGGGCATCTCCATAGCCCATTGATACGCCTAGTTGATGTGAGACTATCTTCCCCTCCTTTTTTTCTTCTCCACAACCACCATTCTATTCCACCTATAGTGCTATATCCATGGCTCACGCTCATGTATTGCATGAAGATTGAAAAAGTTTTGAAAAAGTTAGATTATGAAACAATTGCTTGGCTTGTCATCGGGGTTGTGCATGATTTAAATACTTTGTGTGGTGAAGATGGAGCATAGCCAGACTATATGATTTTGTAGGGATAACTTTCTTTGGCAATGTTATTTTGAGAAGACATAATTGCTTTGTTAGTATGCTTGAAGTATTATTATTTTTTATGTCAATATAAACTTTTGTCTTGAATCTTTCTAATCTGAATATTCATACCACAATTAAGAAGATTTGCATTGAAATTATGCCAAGTAGCAGTCCGCATCAAAAATTCTCTTTTTATCATTTACCTACTCGAGGATGAGCAGGAATTAAGCTTGGGGATGCCTGATACGTATCCAACGTATCTATATTTTTTGATTGCTCCATGCTATATTATCTACTATTTTGGAATATATTGGGCTTTATTTTCCACTTTTATATTATTTTTGGGACTAACCTATTAACCGGAGGCCCAGCCCAGAATTGCTGTTTTTTGCCTATGTCAGTGTTTCGGATAAACAAAATATCAAACGGAGTCCAAACGGAATAAAATCTTCGGGAACGTGATTTTCTCACCGAACGTGATCCAGGAGACTTCGACCCTGCTCCAAGGAACAAAAGAGGCGGTCACGAGGGTGGGGGGCGCGCCCCCTGCCTCGTGGGCCCCTCCTTGCTCCTCCGGCATACTTCTTCCTCCTATATATACACACGTACCCCCAAACGATCAGAACAGGAGCCAAAAACCTAATTCCACCGCCGCAACTTTCTGTATCCACGAGATCCCATCTTGGGGCCTGTTTCGGAGCTCCACCGGAAGAGGGCCGTCATCACGGAGGGCTTCTACATCATCAGAGCCTCTCCGATGAAGTGTGAGTAGTTTACCTCAGACCTTCGGGTCCATAGTAAGTAGCTAGATGGCTTCTTCTCTCTCTTTGAATCTCAATACAAAGTTCTCCCCCTCTCTTGTGGAGATCTATTCGATGTAATCTTCTTTTTGCGGTGTGTTTGTTGAGACCGATGAATTGTGGGTTTATGATCAAGTCTATGTATGAATAATATTTGAATCTTCTCTGAATTCTTTTATGTATGATTGGTTATCTTTGCAAGTCTCTTCGAATTATCTGTTTGGTTTGGCCAACTAGATTGGTAGTTCTTGCCATGGGAGAAGTGCTTAGCTTTGGGTTCTATCTTGCGGTATCCTTACCCAGTGACAGAAGGGGCAGCAAGGCACGTATTGTATTGTTGCCATCGAGGATAACAAGATGGGGTTTATTTCATATTGCATGAATTTATCTCTCTACATCATGTCATCTTGCTTAAGGCGTTACTCTGTTTTTAACTTAATACTCTAGATGCATGCTGGATAGCGGTCGATGAGTGGAGTAATAGTAGTAGATGCAGAATCGTTTTGATCTACTTGTCACGGACGTGATGCCTATATACATGATCATGCCTAGATATTCTCATAACTATGCTCATTTCTGTCAATTGCTCAACAGTAATTTGTTCACCCACCGTAGAATACTTATGCTCTTGAGAGAAGCCACTAGTGAAACCTATGGCCCCCGGGTCTATTCTCATCATATCAATCTCCATCACTTTAATCTTACTTTGCTTTTTTACTTTGCTTTTACTTTTTACTTTGCATCTTTATACCAAAAATACCAAAAATATTATATCTATCAGATCTCACTCTCGTAAGTGACCGTGAAGGGATTGACAACCCCTAATTGCATTGGTTGCGAGTAGCTATCATTTTGTGCAGGTACGAGGGACTTGAGCGTGGCCTCCTACTGGATTGATACCTTGCTTCTCAAAAACTAAGGGAAATACTTACGCTACTCTGCTGCATCATCCCTTCCTCTTAGGGGAAAACCAACGCAAGCTCAAGACATAGCAGTCGCCACGCTGCAGCTCAAGAGGCGATAGCCGCTGCATCTCAGTATGACCCCACCTTTTACTATGGATATCTGCCAGGCCAGCCGTGGCCATAGACCAACTTAGGCCAAAAGCCTAAGCTTGGGGGAGTACGTATTTCTCACCGACATTACATTTATTTTCACACACTCATTGCCAGATGTTGGTGCTCATACTTTTTCATTGTATCATCCATGCTAGTTTATTTCGCTTTTTATGCTTTCTTCTTGTGTCTTTGATAAACCTTAAGAAAAAGCAAAAAAATTAGTTGTAGCTTTTAATTAGTTTACTTTCCATGCGTGTAGTAGTAATTAAAAAGAAAACCCAAAAAGATTTCCCGTTCTTCTTTTGCTTGTTGGGAGCTTTCCTGTGTAAATAGTTTTATTTCTTTTCTTTTCTTTGGGGGTCGATGGGAGAATACCATAATTAAATTGTTGAAGTGGCTCTTATATGCATTATTGTTGATCTGACAAAAGAGCCCATACTGCCTTGTCTTCTCCTATTTATTGAATGATTGCAGATTCCAGCTTAGTCCAATGCACGTGCACTATTATTATTATTATTATTATTATTATTATTATTATTATTATCCACATCGTTCGGTCGTGCAAGTGAAAGGCAATAATGATGATTATGTGATGAACTTATTGAGATGAGAAAAGCTGGTATGAACTCGACCTCCCTTGTTTTTGTAAATGTGATTAGTTCATCATTCCTGATTCAGCCTATTATGAATAAACATGTTTGCAATGACAACTAGAGATCATAGTTCTTGTGCCATGCTTGATTAGCTAGGAGCTTATAATGGTTTACCTTGCGTGCCAACATGCTATTAAAATGGTTGTGATGTGGTATGATAGGGTGGTATCCTCCTCTGAATGATTTAAGTGACTTGACTTGGCGCATGTTCACGCATGTAGTTGAAACAAAATCAACATAGCCTTCACGATATTTATGTTCATGGTGGATTATATCCTACTCATGCTTGCATTCGGTGTTGATTAATTTTAATGCATGTTCATGAATGTTGTCGCTCTCTAGCTGGTTGCTTCCCAGTCTTTTGCTAGCCTTCACCTGCACTAAGCGGGAATACTGCTTGTGCATCCAACTCCATAAACCCCAAAGTTATTCCATATGAGTCCATCATACCTACCTATATACGGTATCTACCTGCCGTTCCAAGTAAATTTGTATGTGCCAAACTCTAAACCTTCAAATAAATATCCTGTTTTGTATGCTCGAATAGCTCATGTATCAACTAGGGATGTCCGTATCTTCCATGTTAGGCGGGTTATTCTCAAGAGGAGTGGACTCCGCTCCTCATTCACGAGAAAGTGGCTGGTCATCAGGATGCCCAGTCCCATGCTTTATGCAAACTAAATCAAAATAATTGCAAATAAAACTCCCCCTGGGACTCTTGTTAGTTGGAGGCACTCGTTGTTTCGAGCAAGCCATGGATTGATGCTTGTTGGTGGAAGGGGGAGTACAAACTTTACATTCTGTTTGGGAACCACCTATAATGTGTGTAGCATGGAAGATATTGCCTTCTCTTGGTTGTTATGTTGACAATAAAAGTATACCGCTCAAAATATTATTCACCTCTATTTCAAAACCGAGCTCTGGCACCTCTACAAATCCCGGCTTCCCTCTGCGAAGGGCCTATCTATTTACTTTCATGTCGAGTCATCATCTTCTTATTAAAAAGCACCAGTTGGAGAGCACCACTGTCATTTGCATTCATTACTGTTAGTTTACATTGAGTATGACTTGACTGGATCTCTTTTACCATGAATTACAATGTCTAGTCAGTCCTTGATCTTTAAAGGTGCTCTGCATTTATGTTTTGCGGTCTCAGAAAGGGCTAGCGAGATACCATCTTGTTATATCATATTATGATTGTTTTGAGAAAGTGTTGTCATCCGAGATTTATTGTTATTGCTCGCTAGTTGATTATGCCATTGATATGAGTAAACTTGAGACCTAAGCGTTATTGTGAATGTGGTTAGTTCATAATCTTTGCTGAAAACTTGAATGCTGGCTTTACATATTTACAACAACAAGAGCAAACAGAGTTTGTAAAAGTTTTTCTTTATCACTTTCAGTTTATCAACTGAATTGCTTGAGGACAAGCAAATGTTTAAGCTTGGGGGAGTTGATACGTCTTCGTCGTATCTACTTTTCCAAACACTTCTGCCCTTGTTTTGGACTCTAACTTGCATGATTTGAATGGAACTAACCCGGACTGACGCTGTTTTCAGCAGAATTACCATGGTATTATTTATGTGCAGAACCAAAAGTTCTCGGAATGACCTGAAACTTCACGGAACAACTTTCCGAAAATAATAAAAATCCTTGCAAAAGATGAAAGCCAGGGGGTCCACCACCTGTCCACGAGGGTGGGGGGCGCGCCCCTACCTCGTGGGCCCCCTGGAGCTCCTCCGACCTCAACTCCAACTCTATATATTTTGCCCATGTCTTGTTGAAGAACATATTGTGCGATTACAGAAGTCCTATGGTAGGGTGAGATTGAACAGCTCGGTCGTTTGGCCGAGGCCATGCAGACCTCTTGTGTCCTGGCACTTTGGGCACTACGAATGAAAACCCTCGAAGCATACTTAAGAGAAATGCATGCATGATGATTGGCTTCAGGGGATTACCAGTGAAAGGTGGGCTACAAACTATAAGAGATCGATGAGGATTTCACTTACCTAGTTCTCCATGAGAAAACCTAATAGGGAAGAGGTGGGTCAACAACAAGCAATGTTAGCGATAGTCGGTGCCGATAGGATACAACGAGGGGCAAAAACGAAAGGCAGTGGCGTTTGTCGGCGACTGCAGCCTGCGGCGACAATCGACTATGAGGGGCATCGAGCTGAGGGATCTGGGCGAAGTTGTGAATGAGGAGGTGCATCTAGCAAGGTGCAGTGCGAGTGAGGAAGAATGGGAGTGGGGTTTTCCGAAGGTGGTGGGACTTTACATATGTTGTGGGCCCACATATCAGCCAACGTATGGCGTGTACTTGTAGGACTCAATTGTGTAACATAATTTCACCTTCTTCCTTCTTGCGCCATGGCGGGGTTTTAAAGTTGCACGAACTCCCACACATAAGAGACTCGCCCTTTGGCTGACTCTAGCTGGCCGCTTGTCACCTTTGAAACCACCTCCTTAATTGCGCGTGTGTTGGGCTGGTGGCCTATAAATGGAGCACTTGGTGGAGCACTTAGTCGATCCACCGCCATATGCCTCTCCAATGCACTATTCACTTCTATACCGATGGCACACCCAATTGAACACCCCCTCATCTTCAATTTTGGGGATGACGATTAGGACGAACAACCAGTGGATGATTCCACTAACTTGTGGAAAAAGATGGACCAAGCCATGGAGGAGGCTGCACAGATGGACCTGGCCATGGAGGAGCTTGACCATATATTAGCAAAGGTGGAGGAGTA
The DNA here is from genome assembly GCF_003073215.2 of Triticum urartu. NCBI lineage: Eukaryota > Viridiplantae > Streptophyta > Magnoliopsida > Poales > Poaceae > Triticum > Triticum urartu. The sequence goes on along the minus strand of NC_053028.1, from coordinate 239,013,872 downwards.
GATTTTTGTTCCCGTGCCTGGGGCTGTCAACGAAGAGGGATGGTTGGCCTGGCACGACAACATCGATGAGTATTTCCATGCCATGCATGACAACCACACTGCATTACACACATTCTGCCACGGTGTTAGATATGGTCATGTAGTTGACCATGGGCAAGGCCTTGGCGGTGGCCCTATAGTTGGCCTTCGCGATGGCCATGGTCATGCCGTCTCTCGTGGCCATGGACATGATAGGTCCAAGAGTCGTGTCACCGCAGCCATACCTTTAGTTATAGTTAGTTTGAGCCATTCTATGAATGTGTGTCAACGCGCGATGTTCATCTAATTTTTTTTATTTTGTCATGGAAGCTCCATATGTACAAGGGGACTGGTGATAGCGTGAATCTACTATGGTTGTATAAGTTTCTCAGTTCAACACTTTCATCTGACATATTAGTTTGATAGGAGAGACTCGAGTGTCTGAATCTCAGCATTTCTCTCACCCTCAACGACGATCGGCTGATAGCATCCGACACAAGGGTCTGCTCAAACAGACGAGCACGCCATGGTGAGCCGGCGGACTATACACACACCGGGTGCCAGGGCACATGGACGTTGTTGCAATAGGCAGTCACGGCCCCGCGCAACCTCTTTCTTATTTTGACAATTCCAAAATAAATAAGGCTAGTAAGGAAAAAAAGTTAGAGTTCACCACCCAAGGAAAGGGCTTATTTGTGGACAAAGAAGCTATCATATAAAACTTTGTTTCATATTGTTTGCTTAACTTATTTGTTGTATTTGGCATATAACTTGCTTAACTATTTGGTTGTAGTTGGCTTTTGTGTTAAGGGCGCAACAAGTCATCTAATGTTGTTAAAAGTGGGCTTGGAGAGGACCAAACTTTAGGTAGTGTGTATCCGAGTATTTTGGATGGAAATTGTTTTTATGATTATCGCACTCCTATTGAAGTCATTAAGCTTTTGCAAACGATAGTTGATTCTCCTAATGTTATTGAGCAAAACAAAGTCTTTATACTATTGAAACTGTTCTAAAAGCTAGAGAAGAAAAACATGAGCAAGAAAGTGTCTATCCCAAGAAAATTAGAGGATGGATGGGAACCAACTAGTAAGATCACAATTAATAACTTTGAATGTGCTCCCTCCGTTTCGAATTACTTGTCGCAGGTATGGATGTATCCAGATGTATTATACGTCTCCGTCGTATCTACTTTTCCAAACACTTTTGCCCTTGTTTTGGACTCTAACTTTCATGATTTGAATGGAACTAACCCGGACTGACGCTGTTTTCAGTAGAATTACCATGGTGTTATTTATGTGCAGAAACAAAAGTTCTCGGAATGACCTGAAACTTCACGGAACAACTTTTCGGAAATAATAAAAAATCCTTGCAAAAGATGAATGTCGTGGTTCCAAGTCTGACAGTAGTGTAGGGGGGTAAGTATGGAGAGGCAAGATCTTAGCTATGGAGAAGTTGTAAGAACGCAAGGTTTACGAGTTCAGGCCCTTCTCGGAGGAAGTAATAGTCCTACGTCTCGGAGCCCGGAGGCGGTCGACTGGATTATGAGAGTAATTACAGGGGTGCGAACCCTTTACACTGAGGAGGGGGGTGGCTTATATAGAGTCCGCCAGACCCCTCCGGCCCTCAGTTATGCAGGGTTATAAGTACATTAAGGTCGGGCGTTACTGGTAATGCCCCTAATAAAGTGCTATGATGACCATAAAAGCTACTTAATGTCCGACCGTTAGCGTGCGGAGTGACTTTTGGTCTCCTGGCCGTCGGGTGGTTGGATCTTGGTCGAGTGGTTGCTTCTTGATCGAGTGTCTTCGAGTCCGTCGAGTGAAACACCACCAAGTCGATTGAAATGTGATTTCTTCTGGAGGTGTCCTTGGGTAGGTCAGTTTGGACAGGTCCATGACCCTACCCTAGGTACATAGCTTCATCATTAGCCCCCGAATGGATCGAGGTTTGAGTGGGAAAGGGTTTGAGCACATCTCCGACTCATTTTTCATGTCGTGAGCATACCTTTTTCGGATCAATGGACCAGAGTGATGACAACAACTTTCTTTCCAGTCGCCTTGATCCATTCTTAGGTTTTGTCGAGTGAGTTCTTATACTCGAAGAGTTCTGAGTGACGGTGCGGAGGAGATCTTCGGTCCGACGAGTTGTTCTGCTGCCCGCGGATTTCATGGGATCCAAATTTTGGGAAGCGCCCGGGACGGGAGAGGCCGCAGTAAACGGATGGGATAGCACGGAGCCACCTCGATCCCTGCGCCACCTTTTTCGCCACGTATCGCGCGCGCGATCGCCACGGGATCTGGCAGGGCCGTCCGGGCCTACCAGTCAGCCACTCGGAAGCAGCCTCATATAAGGCGTTGGGCCGGGGCTCTGTTCCGCATGCCACCATTCTCTCTCTGTTTTCTCCCGATTTCTCCGCCACCCTTGCTCCCGTCTCGTCGCAGGATCTCCGCTCGAGCTCGAACTGCCACCATGGGGAAGGACAAGACGGCGGCGCTGGAACGCGCGAAGAAGGCAACCGCGAAGGCGAAGGGCAAGCGGACCAACCGGGGTGGATCCTCGTCGAGGTCCAGCCTGCCGGCGGGCTGGATCCAGGGCGACTGGATCCGCTCGGCAATCACGCAGGACGACCTCGATGACCTGGTGGAAGGGGGATTTATCCCCCACAAGTCGGCTCGGCTCCCGGGAGACGAAACTGAGCTGCAGCCCAGAGAGGGTGAGTGCGTCCTCTTAGCAACTCACATAGATCATGGGTTCTTGCTGCCTCCCCACCCTTTCTTCCGGGGTTTTTTGAAATTCTTTGGGGCTCAGCTCCACCATTTTACTCTGAATACCATAGTCTATCTGGCCGCTTTCGTGTCTATGTGCGAAAACTTCTTGGGCTGTCGACCGCACTGGGGGCTCTTCAAACATATCTTCACTTGCCGTTCCCAGTCGGTCAAAAAGACCAAGTCGAGTGACGAGAGGACTCGGGTGATCCAGATGTGCGGTGGTCTGGGGATCCAGATGAGGAGCAAAAGTACTTTCCCAGCGATGATCCTTCCTGACTCGGTCCGGGGCTGGCAGTCGACTTGGTTTTACTGCAAGGATCAACCGACCCTTGGCCAGTCGACTGGGCTTCCTCCTTTCTCCTTGGCTCGAGTGGAGAAGCCTGCTCCCCTGAAGATAGTTCCATAAGAGAAGGCACAGGTCAAGGAGCTGGTCGAACGGGTCGTCCAGCTCGTCCGCGACGGAGTGACCGGGATGGATCTGGTGGAGGTCTTTCTCGGTCGACGCATCCAACCCCTTTAGGCGTGCTATCATCCAATGTGGATGTATTCTGGGCTCGAAGATACCACTCGGATCCACCCGGAGGAGGTCAGTGAGGATACCTTGGAGAGCTGGTTGAGAGGAATCACTGGCAACAAAGACAACCCTCGGGGATCCAGGAGGGTGACTCCATTCGACAACTCGCGTCAGCCGGAGCAGGTATGTTTCTGTAAGTAACTTTCCGACTCTCCATGTGATGTCCCGTTTGCGGTCGACTGAATGTCTTTTGATTGTTATTTTTTCAGGCCCTCATTGAAATGTACTCGATGCCCAATGGAGAGCAAGGGCAAGACTTGGAAGGCGAGGCGAGCGGCGGCGACAGTGGCGAGTGGACTTCTGATGGTGAAGAGGATGGAGAAAGCGAAGACTCAAGCGACGAAGAAGAAGTCGAGTCGCCTCCTCGCAGGGAGAGGCGATCCAAACTTGCCCAAGAACGACCGAGCGTCCATGAAAAGGCGACTGCTCAAGCTGGTCAATCTTCGAAGCGTCATCGGATCTCTTCACCAACCCCGACCGAGAAAGCGCCCAAGCACCCCAAATTTGCGGAGCCGAAAATCCAGAAGGCGTTGCCGAAGATTAAGATTGACATCCCCGTCGCTTCTGCGTAAGTGTCTTCCTACGTATACACTCGACGCTCAGCGCCGTTTGTTTTTCTTGTTTTAACCGGACGAACTTTGGAACTGCTAGCGCTGCCACTTCTAGGACCTCAGCTTACAGGGATGATGATGAGGTGATGGAGGATGCGGTCACGTCAAAACTGGGTATGACTCCTGCCATACTGTCTTTATTTTGGTCGATTCAACTGCAACATGTACCATTGGGTGATGTGATTTTGACGATTGAACTTTGCATAGCTCCCAACGTTATTGGCTTCCCTGATGATGATGAAGAGCCCGAGAGGCCTTTGACGAGGAAAAATAGGCAGGCTCCTACAAGCGAGGCGCCACAGTCGACGCCAAGGACGGAACCAGTCGTTCAGGACACTGGCGACGCCAATCGGGGTTCTGTTACCTTTGCTATGCCACTGTCGAGTGCCTTGCCCTCTTCGTCGACTTCTCAGGCTCCCGTCGACCCACCTTCAGTTTTTGCGACCCATCATGTCCCGAAGGACGAAGCGAATGCTGCCAAGGAAGCCATACGTCAGGCGGGCATCATGATGGAGAAGATGAGGATGGTGCGGGACGCCAGTCAGGCTGCCTACGACGCCAGCTCGGCCCTCGAAAGCAATGTTTAGGTTAATTGGTCACTGCTTGTTTTGTTAGGATATGTTATCTGAAGACTCTTTTCCGAAAATCTTTGCATCTGTACACCCACTGGGTGCGTCGATTGAAATTTTTGAACCGATGGGGGCACGCTGAGTGCACCCACTAGGTGTAGTCCCCGAGACTACGGTGGGCTGCTGGCAGTCGACTGTAGTCGTTGTATTTTTTCAAATGTATAAACCAAACTGGTAGTTTGTCTCTTCCACTCGGTCTGGTTGAGTGGGATCAGAATCGGTGGGGGCACGCAAAGTGCACCCACTGGGTGTAGTCCCCGAGACTACGGTGGACTGCTGGCAGTCGACTATAGTCTGAGTTCTACTTTCTCTCTTTCTGCCTTTTTTTTACTTCCTGGACTCGACTTCGGCGGGCCGGTCGAGTGGGATCAGAACCGGTGGGGGCACGCAAAGTGCACCCACTGGGTGTAGTCCTCGAGACTATGGTGGACTGCGGGCAGTCGACCGTAGTCTTAGTATTTATTGCCTTTGTTGTTTTTCGCTGTAAAATAACTTCTCCTCTTTGATTGCAGAAATCTTGTGATCTGGGAACTCGCTTTGCTGATTTGGAGAAACAGCAGATCCAACTGAACCTTGACTTGGAGCTAGCCAAGACAGAGCTGCAAAAGGCTAAGGATGGTGCCAATGGTAAGACGAGTTTGTCGACTGGTTTGCCTTGGGCTTGAGTACCCTTCTGCTCTTTCTGAATCAAGCACCATTTCTTTGCAGAAAAGCTGAGAGAAGCTCTGGCAAAGAAGGGCCAGGATCTGGCTGCTGCCCGAAAGGAAGCTGACGACAGAGTCGCTCTGGCCGAACAGAAGCTGGCTTCGGTCGGCCAGTTGGAAGAAGAGAATACCAGGCTAAAGTCTGCTCTGAATGACTCCAACAAGGAGTGCTCGCGCTGGAAGAAGGCGAATCTTGTCCAGGGCGAGAAAATGGAAAGCATTGCTCGAAGGAGGGATGATCTGGAGAGCTATCTGAGAAGTCTTGCCAAGAAGTTGTTCATCAAGCTTGAAGGTGCACATTCTGTTCCGACTGATTTTTTTTGTGTCGACTCAGTGTACGAAAATTGACTTATCCTTGGATCGTGAATGCAGAGTTTTGCCAGAACTTTGAAGAGGAGACTGGGCGGATCGAACCAGGTTTGGATCCAATCAACTCTCCCGTGAAAGATGAAACTGCCATGAATTTGTTCCGGCTGGAATCTCGCATCGACGGTGCCGTGGACTACTTGGCTCGACTGAAGGTCGCCATGTCACGGACGACACTTTGGCCAAAGGCCACACTCCAAAACGATCTTGAGTCTCTGATGACTCGACTTAACGGAATCCCTAACCGAGTGCAGGAGTGGAAGAAGTCTTCTGCTCGGTGTGGCGCTGATGTGGCTCTGTCTTTGGTTCGTGTCCACTGCAAGGAGGTGCGACAAGATAAGCTAGCCGCAATCAAGGTCGCCAACACCCAGAAGCACGACTTCCGAACTTTTATGGAGACTTTCATTGCTGCCGCCACTCGGATTGCCGATGGCGTCGACCTGGACGAGTTCGTCGAGCCTGCCAGCCCTCCTCCTGTGGAGTGAACAAACTTTTATGCCCCACCTTAAATTTGCCTCGGAATGCCGAGTGGTTTTTGTAACCATTAAACTCTTTCGGGCTGAATGCCTGAGCACTTTGACCTGTGGTCCGGACCCTTTAGGATTTATCTGAACTCGGTTTATTGTTGAATATCTTTATGAATCCCCCGTCGAGTGGAAATAGTTCTTATTTCGAGACAACTTTTTTGTACTTGTGGCGCGGCTCCGAAGGGGAAGGTAGCAGTCGACCTGCACCTCGTTACTGCAGAGCAGGATGGAGTGCATGTTGTATTTGTGGCGAAGCTCTCCAAGGAGGAGGTGGCCGTCGATCTACAGCTTGTTACTGCAGAGCGGGATGTGTTTCATACTTAGGCGAGTACCTAACCTCAGCTAAGTCTTCAAACGAGAAAACTTAGGCAAGTACTAGACTGCAGCTAAGCCCCCGAGTGGGAGGACTGCTCTCCACTCGGTAGGATTTTTCAAACTTAGGCGAGTGCCTGACTGCAGCTAAGTCCTCAAGCGAGAGAACTTAGGCGAGTACTGGACTGCAGCTAAGCCTCCGAGTGGGAGGGCTGCTCTCCACTCGGTAGGATTTTTTGGTTTTCAAACTTAGGCGAGTGCCTAACTGCAGCTGAGTCCTCAAGAGAGAGAACTTAGGAGAGTACTGGACTGCAGCTAAGCCCCTGAGTGGGAGGGATGCTCTCCACTCGGTAGGATTTTTTCAAACTTGGGCGAGTGCCTGACTGCAGCTAAGTCCTCAAGAGAGAGAACTTAGGCGAGTACTGGACTGCGGCTAAGCCCCCGAGTGGGAGGGCTGCTCTCCACTCGGTAGGATTTTTTTCAAACTTAGGCGAGTGCCTGACTGTAGCTAAGTCCTCAAGCGAGAGAACTTAGGCGAGTACTGGACTGCAGCTAAGCCCCTGAGTGGGAGGGCTTCTCTCCACTTGGTAGGATTTTTTCAAAGTTAGGCGAATGCCTGACTGCAACTAAGTCCTCAAACGAGAGAACTTAGGCGAGTACTGGACTGCAGCTAAGCCCCCGAGTGGGAGGGCTGCTCTCCACTCGGTAGGATTTTTTCGAACTTAGGTGAGTGCCTGACTGCAGCTAAGTCCTCAAGCGAGAGAACTTAGGCGAGTACTAGACTGCAGCTAAGCCCCCGGGTGGGAGGGCTTCTCTCCACTCGGTAGGAAATCATTTTTATAAACTTAGGCGAAGCGGATTCGCAGCTAAGCCACCCACTGGGGGATTTCTTACGTAAACAAAAACAATAATAATCACTGGGAAAATTATAATGCTCTTGTCTTTGATAAATAAACTACAGGAGCTTTTTCTTATTACATCTTATCTGAATGATAACTCAAGTATAAAAGGGGCGGAGTAGCTCCGCATTCCAGGCTCGTGGCTCATCAATCTGGCGATCGACATTGTAGAGGTGGTATCCTCCATTGTGGAGGACTCTAGTGACTATGAAGGGGCCTTCCCAAGTAGGAGCGAGCTTGTGTGGTTTCTGCTGATCCACTCGGAGGACTAAGTCTCCTTCTTGGAAGGCTCGGCTCTTCACGTTTCTGGCATGGAATCGACGCAAGTCTTGCTGATAGATGGTCGATCGAATCAAGGCCATTTCTCTTTCTTCTTCTAGGAGTTCGACTGCATCCTGCCGGGCTTGTTCTGCTTCATCTTCAGAGTAGAACTCGACTCGGGGAGTGTTGTGAAGCAGGTCACTCGGTAAGACTGCCTCGGCTCCGTAGACCAGAAAGAATGGGGTTCTTCCGGTCGATCGATTCGGGGTTGTTCTTAATCCCCAAAGGACTGATGGAAGCTCGTCGACCCATGCACCTGCTGCGTGCTTGAGATCGCGCATCAATCGGGGTTTCAGTCCTTTGAGAATCAGGCCGTTCGCCCTTTCTACTTGCCCATTCGACTAGGGGTGAGCGACCGAAGCATAGTCGACTCGAGTGCCCCGAGAGGCGCAAAAGGCCCTGAATTTTTCGGAATCGAAGTTTGACCCATTGTCGGTGATGATGCTGTGTGGAACTCCATATCTGAATATCAACTCTCTGATGAAACTGATAGCGGTGCAAGCATCAAGATTCTTGATAGGCTTGGCTTCAATCCATTTGGTGAACTTGTCGACTGCTACTAGCACATGAGTGAAGCCGCTAATGCCTGTTGTCAGTGGTCCAACCATGTCCAGCCCCCAAACAGCGAAGGGCCAGACGGGTGGAATGGTTTTCAGGGCTGACGCGGGCTTGTGCGGCATATTGGAGTAATACTGACATCCTTCACATTTGTCGACTATCTCTTTTGCCATCTCATTGGCTCTTGGCCAGTAGAACCCCGCTCGGTATGCTTTAGCCACAATGGTCCGAGAGGACGCATGATGACCACAGGTCCCCGAGTGGATATCGTTAAGGATCATCTGACCTTCTTCTGGTGTAATACACTTCTGGCCGACCCCAGTCGCGCTTTCTCTATATAACTGTCCCTTTATGACTGTAAAGGCCTTGGATCGACGGACGATCTGTCGAGCCTCTTCTTCGTCTTCTGGGAGTTCTTTCCTTAGGATGTACGCGATGTACGGTTCTGTCCAGACGGGAGTGATAACCAAGACTTCCATGATCAGGTCGACCACAGCTGGAACTTCAACTTCAGTCGGATCTGTGGCGCTTTTTGGCTGCGGGGCCTCTTCAGTGAAGGGATCCTCCTGGACTGATGGTGTGTGGATGTGTTCCAAAAACACATTGCTGGGAATGGCTTCTCTTTTGGAACCTATTTTTGCCAGATCATCAGCTTCTTGATTTTTCAGTCGGGGTATGTGATGATGCTCTAACCCCTCGAATTTCTTCTCCAGCTTTCTCACTGCATTGCAATAACCAGTCATGGCTGGACTTCTGACATCCCATTCCTTCATCACATGATTAACCACCAAATCTGAGTCGCCATAGACCATGGGGCGACGGACGCCGAGTGAAATGGCCATGCGCAACCCATATAAAAGTGCTTCGTATTATGCCTCGTTGTTAGAGGAATCAAAGTGGATTTGAAGAACATATCTGAGTTTATCTCCTCTGGGGGAGACCAACACCACTCCAGCGCCGGAACCATTTAGCATCTTGGAACCGTCGAAGAACATGGTCCAATGCTCCGAGTGAACCTGAGTCGGCAGTTGCTGTTCAATCCACTCGGCGACAAAATCCGTGATTGCCTGGGACTTGATAGCTTTCTTTGCCTCAAACTTGATATCTAGAGGAAGGAGTTCAATCGCCCATTTTGCCACTCGACCAGTTGCGTCTCTGTTATGCAAGATCTCTGACAACGGAGCGTCGCTGACGACTGTAATGGAATGATCAGAGAAGTAGTGGGCAACTTTCTTTGTGGTCATATAAATCCCATATACGAGCTTCTGATAATGAGGATATCTTTGCTTCGATGGGGTCAAGACTTCATAAATATAATACACTGGGCGCTGAACTTTGAAGGTTTTCCCTTCTTCTTCCCGCTCGACCGTAAGTACCGTACTGACGACTTGTCCTGTGGCTGCAATGTAAAGCAGCAAAGGCTCCTTGCTGATTGGGGCAGCAAGCACCGGCTGGGTGGAGAGCAGAGCTTTGAGCTCTGCGAATGCTGCGTCAGCTTCAGGAGTCCACTCGAACTTGTCAGACTTCTTCATCAATCGGTAAAGAGGCAATGCCTTTTCACCGAGACGAGATATGAATCGACTTAGGGCGGCCAAGCAACCAGTAAGCTTCTGAACATCGTGCACTCACACAGGACTTTTCATTCGGAGTATAGTACCGACTTTTTCTGGATTGGTGTCGATTCCCCGTTTGGAAACGAGAAAACCAAGTAACTTTCCGCCAGAAACCCCGAATGTGCATTTTGATGGATTAAGCTTGATATCAAACCTTCTAAGGTTGGCAAAGGTTTCAGCAAGGTCAGTCAGCAGGTCGGAACCCTTCCGTGACTTGACCACAATATCATCCATGTACGCCTCCACATTCCGACTGATTTGGGTGAGCAAACACTTCTGAATCATCCTCATGAATGTGGCTCCGACATTCTTGAGGCCGAATGGCATGGTAACATAACAGAAGCACCCGAATGGAGTGATGAAAGCTGTTTTGATCTCGTTAGGCCCATACAGACGGATCTGATGGTACCCGGAATAGGCGTCTAAAAAAGACAGTCGCTCACATCCCGCAGTCGAGTCGACTATCTGGTCGATGCGGGGGAGAGGAAAATGATCTTTCGGGCAGGCCCGATTGATATGTTTAAAGTCAATGCACATGCGAAGTGACTTGTCCTTCTTGGGGACCATGACAACATTGGCGAGCCACTCGGAGTGGTAGATTTCTCGGATGAACTCTGCCGCTAAGAGCCGAGCCACCTCTTCGCCAATGGCCTTTCTCTTCTGGACGGCGGAGCGTCGGAGATGTTCCTTGACAGGTTTTACTTTTGAGTCGACTCTTAGGCGGTGCTCAGCCAGCTCCCTGGGAACACCCGACATGTTAGAGGGCTTCCATGCGAAAATGTCCCAGTTCTCACGGAGGAACTGGATGAGCGCTTCTTCCTATTTGGAGTCGAGTGTTGTCGATATATGAGTTGGAGCAGCGCTGGGGTCGGTCGGGTGGATGTGAGCTGTCTTCGTATCGCCAGTCGACTGAAAAGCTGACTCTGTAGCGGGCTTCTTGGCTCGCAACAAATCACTCGGGTCTGCAGTCTTCTGGTATTCCTGCAACTCCACCACTGCCATCTGAGCATCAGCGATCTTCGAACCTTTCTGAAAACATTCTTCCGCTTTCTTCCGATTGCCCGTAATAGCGATCACACCTTCGGGGCTAGGCATCTTCAATTTGAGGTACATGTAACATGGTCGGGCCATGAAGCGTGCATAAGCTGGCCTCCCCAAAATAGCGTGGTAGGCACTCTGGAAGTCTACAACTTCGAATGTCAACTTTTCTTTGCGGTAATTTTTGGAATCACCGAAAACCACATCAAGAGCAATCTGGCCGAGTGATTCAGCCTTCTTCCCAGGAATGACTCCATGGAAACTCATGTTGCTGGCACTGAGTCTGGACATCGAATGCCCATCCCTTTCAACGTCTCAGCATACAATATGTTCAAACCACTGCCACCATCCATCAGGACTTTGGTCAGTCGAGTGCCTTCAACAACTGGGTTGACCACCAAAGCTTGCCTCCCAGGGGTGGCGATGTGCGTTGGGTGGTCGGACTGGTGGAATGTTATGGCAGTCTGAGACCATTTCAGGTAACTAGGTGTCGCCGGAGCGACCATATTCACCTCTCGGTTAATAACTTTCAGTCGACTTTTGCTTTCAACATCGGCAAAAATCATCAGAGTGGAATTGACCTGAGGGTATCCGTCGTCATTGTCTTCTTTGTCCTCGACCTTGTCCGACTCCTTTTCCTTACCTTTGGGCTGCTTGCCCTGGAACTGCTGGATCAAGAGTCGACACTGTCGAGTGGTATGTTTCGGGTAAATGAAATTACCCTCTTCATCTTTCTTTGTGTGGACGAAACATGGTAAGTCCAACACATCATTTCCGTCCTGGTCTTTAACCTTTTTGGGGTTCCAAGGTCCTTTAGGTTTCCCTTTAAACTTTCCTTGGGTTAAAGCCAAGGCTTCCTCGGGAGCCGCTGGCTCGGCTTTCCGCTTCTGTTTCCGATTGGAATTTCCTCCGGTTTCTTGGGCGACTGACTTGAGCTTGCCACTCCTGAGTCAATCCTCATCTTCACCATTAGCGTACTTGGTGGCAATCTCCATCATCCGATTCAGGGACATATCTCCGGTTCGACCGAATTTCAAATTCATTTCTCTGTACTTGACGCCTTCCTTGAAGGCACAAACTGCTTGGTCGTCAGGCACATTCTCCACCGAGTGATGTAACGTGATCCACCTCTGGATGTAATCCCTCAAAGTTTCATTCGGCTTCTACACGCAAGACCGCAGTTCCGTCAGCCCTGCCGGTCACTTGCATGTGCCTTCAAATGTGGTGACGAACACTCGGGAGAGATCTTCCCAAGTGTAAATGCTGCTAGGCGCTAACTGGTTCAGCCACGCTCTGGCCGAGCCCTCCAACATGAGAGGCAGGTGCTTCATGGCCACTTCATCATTGCCGCCGCCAACCTGGACGGCCACTCGGTAGTCCTCAAGCCAAGTATCGGACTTGGACTCACCAGTGAACTTACTGACTCCAGTCACCAACCTGAAGTTGGGAGGAATCACAGCGGCCCTGATGGCTCTACTAAAGCACTCTAGCCCCAAAACATGTACTCTGCTGCTGGTAGGTGCATCTCTGTCGTGACCTTCTCGGTGAGCCCTGTTCCTATCGACCAAACCTTGGATGAGAATGGATCTCGTATCAAAGCCTGGCCCTCTAGGGTCGACTGGAATCCTTCGCCCACCACTATGAGGGCGCCTGTCATCCTGCTGGCGAGGCACATGCGACCCGCTCCTCGGGGGAGGCGTGGGCACTCGACGTTGACCGTCACGATCGACTCGGTGATCATACTTCTCATGGTTCCCATACTGGTCACGCCGGTCTCCACGTCCCTCACGCCTCGGGGACGATCTTGGGCTGTGAGCCGACTGGACTGTGTCCGCGGCAACGGATCTGCTATGAATCCTGTTCCGCGACTGAGAAACAGCGGAATTCTGATCTCCTGCTGCCCGGAGTAACGCTCTGATCTGCAGCAAGCCTCTGCCAGCCTTCGACTGGGAAGGCTGAATCGACTCCGCTATACGGGCCACAGCTGCTAAATTCTGAACCGGAGTTTGATATACCTGTGGGGGCGGGAAGAGCTAACGTCGACTGGATTCGGGAACCCGTTGTCGCGCACGCTCGTCGAGTGCTCGCTGGAGGTTCTCCAGTCGAGTGCGCTCGGCCAAGTTTGCCAGGCGCGCGTCTTCCAAGGCGCGAGCCTCGGGGGTTTCTCCAACGATAGGAATGTGCAGTGCATCCACGTTCCGGCGGCGAAGTTCTTCTCTCTGCAGCGACGTGAGAGGCTCGGGAAGATACTCCTCATGGGGACGCGACGGGTCGCCTCCACCCGCGCCTCCGTCGGTGCGGGGAAAACCGGGAGGACTGGGCGGTCCATCGACCATCAGAACCTCCGCCGCCGGATCGCTGCTGTCACACTCGGATGCGGTCTCTGCGGAACCAGTCGAACAGGCCGTAGAGGGATTCGTCGGGCTCGATCGCCGTGACTTGAGGGGTGGCTGACTGACGTGCCACCGCGTGTCTCACCCACCGCTGAAGTCTCGACCGACCGGAGCGCTTGCACCGGCGGGAGACGGGGAGGGAGGACAACACAGGAGCCGACCGGTAGGGGGTCGATGGTTGCCGCAGGAGAACGCCGTGGACGCATGCGCTAAAGTGCATTGCCCCGCGAACAGGGAGTGCATCCACGTCGAGCGGAGCCTCCTGGAGCCAAGCAGAGTCGTCGACGATGAACGTGAGCGCACCGAGACGGATCTCGCGGCCCTCCACCAAAACTCCGCCAAAAACCATGATGATTCGGGTCGGAAAAGGTCGCAACTCCTCCAACAAACGCTAAAACACCAGCCCCACGGTGGGCGCCAACTGTCGTGGTTCCAAGTCTGACAATAGTGTAGGGGGGTAAGTATGGAGAGGCAAGATCTTAGCTATGGAGAAGTTGTAAGAACGCAAGGTTTACGAGTTCAGGCCCTTCTCGGAGGAAGTAATAGCCCTACGTCTTGGAGCCCGGAGGCAGTCGACTGGATTATGAGAGTATGGATTACAGGGGTGCAAACCCTTTACACTGAGGAGGGGGGTGGCTTATATAGAGTCCGCCAGACCCCTCCGGCCCTCAGTTATGCAGGGTTTTAAGTACATTAAGGTCGGGCGTTACTAGTAACACCCCTAATAAAGTGCTATGATGACCATAAAAGCTACTTAATGACCGACCGTTAGCGTGCGGAGTGACTTTAGGTCTCGTGGCCGTCGGGTGGTTGGATCTTGGTCGAGTGGTTGCTTCTTGATCGAGTGTCTTCGAGTCCGTCGAGTGAAACACCGCCAAGTCGATTGAAATGTGATTTCTTCTGGAGGTGTCCTTGGGTAGGTCAGTTTGGACAGGTCCATGACCCTACCCTAGGTACATAGCTTCATCAATGAAGGCCATGGGGCCCACCACCTGTCCACGAGGGTGGGGCGCGCCCCCTACCTCGTGGGCCCCCTGGAGCTCCTCCGACCTCAACTCCAACTCTATATGTTTGGTTTCGGGGAGAAAAAAATCAGAGAGAAGAATTCATCGCGTTTTATGATACGGAGCCGCCGCCAAGCCCTAAAACCTCTCGGGAGGGCTGAGCTGGAGTCCGTTCGGGGCTCCGGAGAGGGGAATCCATCGCCATTGTCATCATCAACCATCCTCCATCACCAATTTAATGATGCTCACCGCCGTGCGTGAGTAATTCCATCGTAGGCTTGCTGGATGGTGATGGGTTGGATGAGATTTATCGTGTAATCGAGTTAGTTTTGTTAGGGTTTGATCCCTAGTATCCACTATGTTCTGAGATTGATGTTGCTATGACTTTGCTATGTTTAATGCTTGTCACTAGGGCCCGAGTGCCATGATTTCATATCTGAACCTATTATGTTTGCATCAATATATGAGAGTTCTTGATCCTATCTTGCAAGTCTATAGTCACCTATTATGTGTTATGATCTGTTAACCCCGAAGTGACAATAATCGGGATACTTGCCGGTGATGACCATAGTTTGAGGAGTTCATGTATTCACTATGTGCTAATGCTTTGTTCCGGTACTCTATTAAAAGGAGGCCTTAATATCCCTTAGTTTCCGTTAGGACCCCGCTGCCACGGGAGGGTAGGACAAAAAGATGTCATGCAAGTTCTTTTCCATTAGCACGTATGACTATATTCGGAATAGATGCCTACATTACATTGATGAACTGGAGCTAGTTCTATGTCACCCTAGGTTATGGTTGTTACATGATGAACCGCATCCGGCATAATTCTCCATCACTGATCCATTGCCTATGAGCTTTCCATATACTGTTCTTCGCTTATTTACTTTTCCGTTGCTATTGTTATCATCACTACAAAATACCAAAAACATTACTTTTGCTATCATTACCTTTTGCTACCGTTACCACTACTATCATATTACTTTGCTACTAAATACTTTGCTGCAGATATTAAGTTTCCAGGTGTGGTTGAATTGACAACTCAGCTGCTAATACTTGAGAATATTCTTGGGCTACCCTTGTGTCGAATCAATAAATTTGGTTTGAATACTCTACCTCGAAAACTGTTGCGACCCCCTATACTTGTGGGTTATCAATGTATTTTAGTTTTAGATACATCCATTTCTGCGACGAGTAATTTGGAACGGAGGGAGTAATACTTTATGTAATCTAGGTGCTAGTGTCTCCACCATGCCTAAAGCATGTAGTTGGTTAAAAAGCCTATGCTTGAAAGTTCTCTACATTTACATCTAGTAGAGTCTACTGTTAAGAAACCATTGGTGAGAATAGATGATGTCCCTATTATTGCTAACATGAATTATGTCCCTATTGATTCCATAATTATGTGTATAGAATGCAATCCTCCATGTCCTATCAGACTAGGTAGATCGTTCTTAAGAACGAGAGAGATTGTTATTGACATGTAGGAAGAGAATATAAAATTTCAATTCCTTACACGAAAGGGTTGGAACTCTTTCCAGGAAAGAAAATCAAATTAACTGATGAATCCATCATGAGAGCAACATATTCCTTAGAAATTATTGATGAAAAACCTGAAAACTACCCAAAAAACACTTTGCCTTGCTAAAAAGCATTAAAGAAAAGTATTTACCTGATCAATTTATCATCAAGTTTTCATATCTCTTTTGAGAATCAGTTTCATATATTCGTTAGTTACTATGGACTTCCTTTCTTGACCGTGTGTGAGTGCTCGATTAATTTGGCAGTGCTAGAGATACAATCCATGGATGTGGAGTCCCTTGAGAGTTCTTTCTCGGAGGAGGCCATTTGGAACGTCATTCACGCCCTTCTACAGACAAAGCGCCAGGTCCTGATTGGTTCTCCACCAAGTTCTGTTAATCTCCTTGGCCCACTGAAAGTGCATGTGGCAATTAAATTATATTTTGGTTTGATAGACGGTATGGTTAGTGTAACTAATATTGGTTGTGAAAGTTTCTCTCAGGTTATTGGTTCCACGAAGATCATGTTGGAGTTGTGTGATCGCCCCCCAATTTAAAAAAGGATCGAAGGCATGGTTTACCGATGACTCGAAGATCTTCGTTTTGGTTTGATTTGATTCATAGGAAAAACATCACTATCAAGAGGGTCATCGTGGATGAATGTGTGTGGGCATACCGCATACATCAAGCATAAACACCAGCCCTCCTACACCTACCACATACTTTTCATGTAGCATGATTTGTTGAGGTGTCCTTAGAGTTTTAACAGAAACTTACTGGACACCCCGTGTGCACCTTTAACCCCCGTGCACATGGGGTGCCACAAAACTCTCTAGACACCCCGTGTGCACGTGGTGGTAGTTCAGTCTCTGGATACCTCGTGCGCATGGGACTGACTTGATTAGCCTGTGCACATGGGGTCCAACGGGCAAAAAAGGTCACCCCGGGAAGAACACTATATAAAGGCTCTTCTTCCACCTCCAACCCCGAACCCCAATGTCCTGTTGAGGTCCACCATTTCTAAACCTCATTTTGCTCAATACTCTCAATCCCTCCACCCAAACTTGTTGAAACTTTGGGGATTGGGAGAGGAAGACCCAATCTACACTTTGACCAAACCAAATTTGTGTTTCCCGCAATATTTATCCACCATTGAATTGTTACTCATGGATCTTGGGCTCCTAGACGGTTAAAGGTTCCTCCGAAAGCTTCCTTGCTTATGGTGTGCTCCGGAGAAGTTTGTAAAGGTGTGGTGGCCGCCTTCAAGACCAACCCCGAGTGATTCAAGGCTCATCCGTTCGGTGGAGTTCCGGAAGCTTTGGCTCCTGCATCACTCTAATGGAGATTAGCTCTTCCCTAAGGAAGAGTAAACTTTAGGATAAAATATGCATCACCGTCTCACTTGTGGTTAATCCTTTCCCGCACTTTCTTTGCTTTGTATGCTTGTGGGCTTGCTAATTAGTATGTGATGGAAATATTGCCTAGAGGAAATAATAAAGTTATTATTTTATATTCCCTTATATAATGATAAATTTTTATTATTCATGCTAGAATTGTATTAACCAGAAACTCGATACAGTGTGAATACATAGACAAAACATCATGTCCCTATTATGCCTCTACTAGACTAGCTCATTAATCAAAGATGGTTAAGTTTCCTAATCATGGACATGAGTTGTCATTTGATAAACGGGATCACATCATTAGGAGAATGATATGATGGACTAGACCCATCCGTTAGCTTAGCATATTGATCGTTCAGTTTTATTGCTATTGCTTTCTTCACGTCAAATACATATTCCTTCAACTATGAGATTATGCAACTCTCGGATACCAGAGGAATACCCACTACTGCAGGATGCTGCTAACGCGACAGTACGATCAGAGACCCTTCAACGAAACTGTGTGCGATGCCATAATCGCAAACGATGGTGTGAAAAAACCGTAAAAAAGGTGCAAAACATTTGCGATGGAGGATGCATCAAACACGGTTCAGATTTTAGTAACATGTGCGATGCAGGGCATACGGTTCAGCTCAATTAACTGTTTGCGATGAGGAGGAACAAAAGAAATGGGCAGCCAGATGAAGGTGTGTGCGATATACAACATACTGTTCACTCAGGTGAACTGTTTGTGATTAGGCAACACAAAAAAACGGCCAGCCAGATTAAAGGTGTGTGTGATATACGACATGCGGTTCACTCGGATGAACTGTTTGTGTTAAGACATGGGAACAGAAATGGTTCAACTTAACAAGATGTGTGTGATACGCGTAAAACAGGTCTGTAATCAGAAACGTGTGCGAAGACTGATAACAACACAAATGATTACTGCTAATAAGTCGTGTGTGTTGTGA
This sequence comes from Triticum urartu, assembly GCF_003073215.2. Classification (NCBI taxonomy): domain Eukaryota; kingdom Viridiplantae; phylum Streptophyta; class Magnoliopsida; order Poales; family Poaceae; genus Triticum; species Triticum urartu. Next base: position 238,995,661 of record NC_053028.1, on the reverse strand, counting down.
GCAAACGATTGTTGGTATACAATTGTGAGTGATTGATGAAAACATCACCGATGGGTTCCATTGTTTTGTCCATGTGCGATGTGATTTTCTTTGTCCGCACAACATATACGCTCTGTCTACAGAGCATCAACATATATACTTTAAAAGACAGCATTGCATAACCAAATTAAGCATACAATTACACAAGTGACTACACTCATAACATTTCCACACACCAAAGTAAGTAATTACATGCATACTAAAGTAGGGGAAACGGGGATCTAATCATCTACTTATTGTTGCGATGACGCTTGCCATTACTCTGCTTCCGGCAGGATCCCTGGCCGTTTTGGGGAAGGAGGCACTTCCTCATGTCAACGATCCTCCTGTGAGCTTTGTCGAGTTTCTCCATCTAGGCCGAGTGCCAGGCACGCTTGTCCTTATTGCATGAATCCTTCATGTCTCTGTAGTAGGGGTTGATGATGGCCTCGACGAGGTGAACCAGTGAGTCCTTCTCATGCTCCTTGCTGCCCCAGATCTTGTATTGGCCCCGGATGTCGACACGATTCTAGCAGGTGATGCCCGAATTCTCGAGCGCCTTTACATCGTTGGTGATGTCCACCGTAGCGAACATGTAGTGGGGGCTGTTGACAAACCTAGCGAAACGCTCGCAAGGCCTTGTGGCCAGGCAGTAGTGGTAGACAAGGACATGGTGGCGCACATGAAGGAAATATGCCCTAGAGGCAATAATAAAGTTATTATTTATTTCCTTCTATCATGATAAATGTTTATTATTCATGCTAGAATTGTATTAACCGGAAACATAATACATGTGTGAATACATAGACAAACAGAGTGTCACTAGTATGCCTCTACTTGACTAGCTCGTTAATCAAAGATGGTTATGTTTCCTAACCATAGACACGAGTTGTCATTTGATTAACGGGATCACATCATTAGGAGAATGATGTGATTGACTTGACCCATTCCGTTAGCTTAGCACTTGATCGTTTAGTTTGTTGCTATTGCTTTCTTCATGACTTATACATGTTCCTATGACTATGAGATTATGCAACTCCCGTTTACCGGAGGAACACTTTGTGTGCTACCAAACATCACAACGTAACTGGGTGATTATAAAGGTGCTCTATAGGTGTCTCTGAAGGTACTTGTTGGGTTGGCGTATTTCGAGATTAGGATTTGTCACTCTGATTGTCGGAGAGGTATCTCTAGGCCCTCTCGGTAATGCACATCACTTAAGCCTTGCAAGCATTGCAACTAATGAGTTAGTTGCGGAGTGATGTATTACAGAACGAGTAAAGAGACTTGCTGGTAACGAGATTGAACTAGGTATTGAGATACCGACGATCGAATCTCGGGAAAGTAAAATACCGATGACAAAGGGAACAACGTATGTAGTTATGCGGTCTGACCGATAAAGAACTTCATAGAATATGTGGGAGCCAATATGAGCATCCAGGTTCCGCTATTGGTTATTGACCAGAGACGTGTCTCGGTCATGTCTACATAGTTCTCGAACCCGTAGGGTTCGCACGCTTAACGTTTCGATGACAGTTATATTATGAGTTTATATGTTTTGATGTACCGAAGGTTGTTCAAAGTCCCGGATGTGATCACGGACATGACGAGGAGTCTCGAAATGGTTAAGACATGAAGATTGATATATTGGAAGCCTATGTTTGGATATCGGAAGTGTTCTGGGTGAAATCGGGATTTTACCGGAGTACCGGGAGGTTACCGGAACCCCCCGGGAGGTTAATGGGCCTTAGTGGTCCTTTACGGAGAAGAGGAGAGGCGGCCGGCAGGGCTGGGCCGCGCGCCCCTCCCCCCTAGTCCGAATAGGACAAGGAGAGGGGGGCGGCGCCCCCCTTCCTTCCTCTCTCCCTCCTCTTTCCCCCTCCCAAGTCCTAATCCAACTAGGAAAGGGGGGGAGTCCTACTCCCGGTGGGAGTAGGACTCCTCCTGGAGCGCCCACTCTCCTGGCCGGCCACACCCCCCTTGCTCCTTTATATACGGGGGCAGGGGGCACCCTAGAGACATAACAATTGATCAGTTGATCTTTTAGCCGTGTGCGGTGCCCCCCCTCCACCATAGTCCACCTCGATAATACTATAGCGGTGCTTAGGCGAAGCCCTGCGTCGGTAGAACATCATCATAGTCACCATGGCGTCGTGCTGACAAAACTCTCCCTCAGAACTCGCCTGTACCGGAGTTCGAGGGACCTCATCGGGCTGAACGTGTGCTGAACTCGGAGGTGTCATGCGTTCGGTACTTGATCGGTCGGAGCGTGAAGACGTACGACTACATCAACCGCGTTGTGCTAACGCTTCCGCTTTCGGTCTACGAAGGTCCGTGGACAACACTCTCCCCTCTCGTTGCTATGCATCACCATGATCTTGCGTGTGCGTAGGATTTTTTTTTGAAATTACTACGTTCTCCAAAAGTAGCATCCGAGCCAGGTTTTATGCGTAGATGTCATATGCATGAGTAGAACACAAGTGCGTTGTGGGCGATATAAGTCATACTGCTTACCAGCATGTCATACTTTGGTTCACCGGTATTGTTGGATGAAGCGGCCCGGACCGACATTACGCGTACGCTTACGCGAGACTGGTTCTACCGACGTGCTTTGCACACAGGTGGCTTGCGGGTGTCAGTTTCTCCAACTTTAGTTGAACTGAGTGTGGCTACGCCTGGTCCTTGCGAAGGTTAAAACAACACCAACTTGACAAACTATCGTTGTGGTTTTGATGCGTAGGTAAGAACGGTTCTTGCTAAGCCTGTAGCAGCCACGTAAAATTTGCAACAAACAAAGTAGAAGACGTCTAACTTGTTTTTGCAGGGCATGTTGTGATGTGATATGGTCAAGACATGATGCTAAATTTTATTGTATGAGATGATCATGTTTTGTAACCGATTTATCGGCAACTAGCAGGAGCCATATGGTTGTCGCTTTATTGTATGCAATGCAATCACCTTGTAATGCTTTACTTTATCACTAAGCGGTAGCGATAGTCATAGAAGCATAAGATTGGCGAGACGACAACGATGCTACAATGGAGATCAAGGTGTCGTGTCGGTGACGATGGTGATCATGACGGTGCTTCGGAGATGGAGATCACAAGCACAAGATGATGATGGCCATATCATATCACTTATATTGATTGCATGTGATGTTTGTCTTTTATGCATCTTATCTTGCTTTGATTGACAGTAGCATTATAAGATGACCCCTCACTAAATTATCAAAGTATAAGTGTTCTCCCTGAGTATGCACCGTTGCGAAAGTTCTTCGTGCTGAGACACCACGTGATGATCGGGTGTGATAGGCTCTATGTTCAAATACAACGGGTGCAAAACAGTTGCACACGCGGAATACTCAGGTTAAACTTGACGAGCCTAGCATATAACAGATATGGCCTCGGAACACTGAGACCGAAAGGTCGAGCGTGAATCATATAGTAGATATGATCAACATAATGATGTTCACCATTGAAACTACTCCATCTCACGTGATGATCGGACATGGTTTAGTTGATATGGATCACGTGATCACTTAGAGGATTAGAGGGATGTCTATCTAAGTCGGAGTTCTTAAGTAATATGATTAATTGAACTTAAATTTATCATGAATTTAGTCCTGGTAGTATTAGCATATCTATGTTGTAGATCAATAGCTCGCGTTTAGCTCCCCTGTTTTATTTTTGATATGTTCCTAGAGAAAACTAAGTTGAAAGATGTTAGTAGCAATGATGCGGATTGGATTCGTGATCTGAGGTTTATCCTCATTGCTGCACAGAAGAATTATGTCCTTGATGCACCGCTAGGTGACAAACCTATTGCAGGAGCAGATGCAGATGTTATGAACGTTTGGCTAGCTCAATATGATGACTACTTGATAGTTTAGTGCACCATGCTTAAACGGCTTAGAATCGGGACTTCAAAGATGTTTTAAACGTCATGGACCATATGAGATGTTCCAGGAGTTGAAGTTAATATTTCAAGCAAATCCCAAGTTGAGAGATATGAAGTCTCCAACAAGTTCTATAGCTAAAAGATGGAGGAGAATAGCTCAAGCAGTGAGCATGTGCTCAGATTGTCTGGGTACTACAATCGCTTGAATCAAGTGGGAGTTAATCTTCCAGATAAAATAGCGATTGACAGAATTCTCTAGTCGCCATCACCAAGTTAGTAGAACTTCGTGATGAACTATAATATGCAAGGGATAACAGAAACGATTCCCAAGCTCTTCGTGATGCTGAAATCGACGAAGGTAGAAATCAAGAAAAGCATCAAGTGTTGATGGTAAACAAAACCAGTAGTTTCAAGTAAAGGGACAAAGGGAAGAAAGGGGAACTTCAAGAAGAATGGCAAACAAGTTGCTGCTCAAGTGAAAAAACCCAAGTCTGGACCTAAGCCTGAAACTAAGTGCTTCTATTACAAAGGGACTGGTCACTGGAAGCGGTACTACCCCAAGTAATTGGCGGATAAGAAGGATGGAAAAGTAAACATAGGTATATTTGATATACATGTTATTGGTGTGTACTTTACTAGTGTTTATAGCAACCCCTCAGTATTTGATACTAGTTCAGTTGCTAAGAATAGTAACTCGAAATGGGAGTTGCAGAATGAACAGAGACTAGTTAAGGGTGAAGTGACGATGTGTATTGGAAATGGTTCCAAGATTGATATGATCATCATCGCACACTCCCTATACTTTCAGGATTAGTGTTAAACCGAAAATAAATGTTATTTAGTGTTTGCATTGAGCATGAATATGATTGGATCATGTTTATTGCAATACGGTTATTCATGTAAGTTAGAGAATAATTGTTGTTCTGTTTACATGAATAAAACCTTCTATGCTCATACACCCAATGAAAATGGTTTGTTGGATCTCGATCGTGGTGATACACATTTTCATAACATTGAAGCCAAAAGATGCAAAGTTAATAATTATAGTGCAACTTATTTGTGGCACTGCCGTTTAGGTCATATTGGTGTAAAGCGCATGAAGAAAATCCATGCTGATGGGCTTTTGGAATCACTTGATTATGAATCAGTTGATGCTTGCGAACCATGCCTCATGGGCAAGATGACTAAGACTCCGTTCTCCGGAACAATGGAGCGAGCAACAGATTTGTTGGAAATCATACATACTGATGTATGTGGCCCCATGAATATTGAGGCTCGCGGCAGGTATCGTTATTTTCTGACCTTCACAGATGATTTGAGCAGATATGGGTATATCTACTTGATGAAACATAAAGTCTGAAACATTTGAAAAGTTCATATAATTTCAGAGTGAAGTGGAAAATCATTGTACCAAGAAAATAAAGTTTCTACGATCTGATCGTGGAGGAGAATATTTGAGTTACGAGTTTGGTCTTCAATTAAAAAAGTGTGGAATAGCTTCACAAATTTGTGCCACTTGGAACACCACAGCATAATGGTGTGTCCGAACGTCATAATCGTACTTTATTGGATATAGTGAAATCTATGATGTTTCTTACCGATTTACCACTATAGTTTTGGGGTTATGCATTAGAGACAGCTGCATTCACATTAAAAAGGGCACCATCTAAATCCGTTGAGACGACACCGTATGAACTGTGGTTTGGCAAGAAACCAAAGTTGTCGTTTCTTAAAGTTTGGGGTTGCGATGCTCATGTGAAAAAGTTTCATCCTGATAAGCTCAAACCCAAAACGGAGAAATGTATCTTCATAGGATACCCGAAGGAGACAGTTGGGTACACCTTCTATCACAGATCCAAAGGCAAGACATTCGTTGCTAAGAATGGATCCTTTCTAGAGAAGGAGTTTCTCTCGAAAGAAGTGAGTGGGAGGAAAGTAGAACTTGATGAGGTAACTGTACCTGCTCCCTTATTGGAAAGTTGTTCATCACAGAAAGTGGTTCCTGTGACACCTACACCAATTAGTGAGGAAGCTAATGGTGATGATCATGAAACTTCATATCAGGTTACTACCAAACCTCGTAGGTCAACCAGAGTAAGATCCGCACCAGAGTGGTACGGTAATCCTGTTCTGGAGGTCATGTTACTTGACCATGACGAACCTACGAACTATGAGGAAGTGATGATGAGCCCAGATTCCGCAAAATGGCTTGAGGCCATGAAATCTGAGATGGGATCCTTGTATGAGAACAAAGTATGGACTTTGATTAACTTGCCCAATGATCGGCGAGACATTGAGAATAAATGGATCTTCAAGAGGAAGATGGACGCTGATAGTAGTGTTAGTATCTACAAAGCTAGACTTGTCGGAAAAGGTTTTTGACAAAGTTCAAGGTGTTGACTATGATGAGAATTTCTCATTCATATCTATGCCTAAGTCTGTCTAAATCATGTTAGCAATTGCCGCATTTTATGAAATCTGGCAAATGGATAAACAAAACTGCATTCCTTAATGGATTTATTAAAGAAGAGTTGTGTATGATGCAACAAGAAGGTTTTGTCAAGCTTGAAGGTGCTAACAAAATATGCAAGCTCCAATGATCCATCTATGGACTAGGGCAAGCATCTCGGAGTTGGAATATACGCTTTGATAAATTGATCAAAGCATATAGTTTTATACAGACTTGAGGTGAAGCCTGTATTTACAAGAAAGTGAGTGGGAGCACTACATCATTTCTGATAAGTATATGTGAATGACATATTGTTGATCAAAGATAATGTAGAATTATTCTACAAAGCATAAAGGAGTGTTTGAAAGGAGTTTTTCAAAGAAAGACCTCGGTGAAGCTGCTTACATATTAAGCATCAAGATCTATAGAGATAGATCAAGACGCTTGATAACTTTTTTCAATGAGTACATACCTTGACAAGATTTTGAAGTAGTTCAAAATGGAACAGTCAAAGAAAGAGTTCTTGCCCGTGTTACAAGGTGTGAAATTGAGTAAGACTCAAAGCCCGACCACAGCAAAAGATAGAAAGAGAATGAAATTCATTCCCTATGCCTCAGCCATAGGTTCTATAAAATATACCATGCATTGTACCAGATCTATTGTATACCCTACACTGTTTTTGGCAAGGGAGTACAATAGTGATCTAGGAGTAGATCATTGGACAACGGTCAAAATTATCCGTAGTGGAATAAGGATATGTTTCTTGATTATGGAGGTGACAAAAAGGTTCGTCGTAAAGGGTTACGTCGATCCAAATTTTGACACTGATCCAGATGACTCTAAATCTCAATCTGGATACATATTGAAAGTGGGAGCAATTAGCTAGAGTAGCTCCGTGCAGAGCATTGTTGACATAGAAATTTGCAAAATACTTACGGATCTGAATGTGGCAGAACCGTTGACTAAACTTCTCTCATAAGCAAAACATGATCACACCATAGCACTCTTTGGGTGTTAATCACATAGCGATGTGAACTAGATTATTGACTCTAGTAAACCATTTGGTTGTTGGTCAAATGTCGATGTGAACTATGGGTGTTGATCACATGGTGATGTGAACTATTGGTATTAAATCACATGGCGATGTGAACTAGATTATTGACTCTAGTGCAAGTGGGAGACTGAAGGAAATATGCCCTAGAGGCAATAATAAAGTTATTATTTATTTCCTTATATCATGATAAATGTTTATTATTCAAGCTAGAATTGTATTAACCGGAAACATAATACATGTGTGAATACATAGACAAACAGAGTGTCACTAGTATGCCTCTACTTGACTAGCGTTAATCAAAGATGGTTATGTTTCCTAACCATAGACATGAGTTGCCATTTGATTAACGGGATCACATCATTAGGAGAATGATGTGATTGACTTGACCCTTTCCGTTAGCTTAGCACTTGATCGTTTAGTTTGTTGCTATTGCTTTCTTCATGACTTATACATGTTCCTATGACTATGAGATTATCCAACTCCCGTTTACCGGAGGAACACTTTATGTGCTAACAAACGTCACAACGTAACTGGGTGATTATAAAGGTTCTCTACAGGTGTCTCTAAAGGTACTTGTTGGGTTAGCGTATTTCGAGATTAGGATTTGTCACTCCGATTGTCGGAGAGGTATCTCTGGGCCCTCTCGGTAATGCACATCACTTAAGCCTTGCAAGCATTGCAACTAATGAGTTAGTTGCGGAATGATGTATTACGGAACGAGTAAAGAGACTTGCCGGTAACGAGATTGAACTAGGTATTGAGATACCGACGACCGAATCTCGGGGAAGTAACATACCGATGACAAAGGGAACAACGTATGTAGTTATGCGGTCTGACCGATAAAGATCTTCGTAGAATATGTGGGAGCCAATATGAGCATCTAGGTTCCGCTATTGATTATTGACCGGAGACGTGTCTCGGTCATGTCTACATAGTTCTCAAACCCGTAGGGTCCGCACGCTTAACGTTTCGATGACAGTTATATTATGAGTTTATATGTTTTGATGTACCAAAGGTTGTTCGGAGTCCCGGATGTGATCACGGACATGACGAGGAGTCTTGAAATGGCCGAGACATGAAGATTGATATATTGGAAGCCTATGTTTGGATATCGGAAGTGTTCTGGGTGAAATCGGGATTTTACCGGAGTACCGGGAGGTTACCGGAACCCCCCGGGAAGTTAATGGGCCTTAGTGGGCCTTTACGTAGAAGAGGAGAGGCGGCCAGGGCTGGGCCGCGTGCCCCTCCCCCCTAGTCCGAATAGGACAAGGAGAGGGGGGCGGCGCCCCCTTCCTTCCTCTCTCCCTCCTGTTTCCCCCTCCTAAGTCCTAATCCAACTAGCAAAGGGGGGAGTCCTACTGCCGGTGGGAGTAGGACTCCTCCTGGCGTGCCCTCTCTCCTGGCCGGCCGCACCCCCCCTTGCTCCTTTATATACGGGGGCAGGGGGCACCCTAGAGACACAACAATTGATTAGTTGATCTTTTAGCCGTGTGCGGTGCCCCCTCCACCATAGTCCACCTCGATAATACTGGAGTGGTGCTTAGGCGAAGCCCTGCGTTGGTAGAACATCATCATCGTCACCACGCCCTCGTGCTGACAAAACTCTCCCTCAACACTCGGCTGGATCAGAGTTCGAGGGACGTCATCGGGCTGAACGTGTGCTGAACTCGGAGATGCCATGCGTTCGGTACTTGATCGGTCGGATCGTGAAGACGTACGACTACATCAATCACGTTGTGCTAACGCTTCCGCTTTTGGTCTACGAGGGTACGTGGACAACACTCTACCCTCTCGTTGCTATGCATCTCCATGATCTAACGTGTGCGTAGGAATTTTTTTGAAATTACTACGTTCTCCAACAGCATGCACATCTGAGCGACGGCGACCTTGGGACGAGACCCTGCACAAGCGCGGGTGTACTCGAGGTCGAACCCGACCACCTTGTACTTCTCCTCGGCAAGAAACAACTCGATGATGTGGATGGAGTGCTCCACCCAGACCGGGTCGTTGGTGTACACCACGGAGAGGTCCATGAACCTTTTGTGGGTGTCCACCACGGCACGCATGGTGAACTGCTGCTCGTCATCGGCAGCTGCTCGGAGCGCCATTGGAGCCACGCAGGATACCCTCTAAGAATTTCTCGTGGTGGGTCTGCTTCTTGCAATGGTGGGGCGCGATCGAAAGGTTGGCCTCTATAATAACTGGGGGCCGGCCGGCCTGTAATCATCACGTCTTGTCACAACGTTCATAGCGGAGGATTCTAGTGCACGCTTGACAACACCATACCGCACGCGTGGGCTCGAAGAGGCGCCGAATGTATCATCGGTGAGCCTGTTCCCACGCTACCGCGCAGTTTACCGCACAAGGTTCCCGCCCGGCTAGTTTGGCCACACGTCGGCTAGAAGAGGGACAAATCGTGGGCGTTTATTGGCAAAAAGCTTTGTAAAAGCGAAGTGTGTGGAATGACTTTGGTCATAAGTTTACCCATGGGTGATAAGGTCAAATTTACCCAAAAGGGTGGTGATGGACACTCAAGTGTGATAATTAATTATGCGCTCTACAGGGCACACGATGGAAGAAACCAACTGTGTGCAATAATGTCGGAGATCGCGGTCGAGTTAGCTATACAGATCGTGTGCTGCGAGATCGAAAAGGTAAACAGATTTGAGAATGGTTAATAAAATCTAAGACCATTGCATATTAAGGTCAAAATAGTGCTACCAATATACGAGTCTCATATGATGCCATTTCAACGGTTGTACCACAAAAGCTCGAAATAGTACAAGGTTCAAATTCTAGAGTTATATGGCTCAAATTCGAAGATTACAAGGTTCAAACTGATATTAGAAATGAAATTCAGCTCATCAGCTGCAAACGCTCGCGCTGATCCGCTGAACATGGATATCAGAGAGGTTCAAACTAATATTACCACTTCTAAGTCTGGTTTCGAAACCTCGCAATTTTTGCAAAAGGGTCAGCCACTGAGAAGTCATGTATGGGGTTGACATGATGACTTCCGATTACTCTGTCATCTAAAGTTCCAAAATGAAATTCAGCATTTTTGGAGCTTATTCCATTCCGCCGCAGGCGCCGGCGCTGATCAACAAACCATTCATTTTTGCAAAATAAATGTAGGGCAAACCTCATTTCCTTCAACACCCTTGCTTTGAGAACAAAGAACCTAGCAAATATAATCTCCAGTAAGGTCCCTCGGTAGGAGTTCAAAGTAATTTCTAAGAGATGATGATCTAGGCATTCGACGTGATATTTATATTGTATCACATTATCCACCAATGGGCCCAATCTTATCTGCAAAAGAAGCGTGTTAGTGCCTACATGCAGCTTTGAACATTACTACAGGCCTATTTGGTCTGCAGGATTTGTAAAATGCACTAACATGCCATCTACGATCTAACGTGATTAACATGGGCATTTGATTACATTCTAGAAAAACGTAGCCTTCTTCACAAGAGGTTGGAGTGGATGAAAAGTTCCCTAAGAAAACTAGTACAGATGAATCCAAAGGAGAAATGCTTATTGATTGTAACCATATTGGGGGGGGGGGTGGAACATGTATGTACTGAAATCCTCCAAAAGAATCCTTCAGAAATCGTAGTACATTGTCATTGTTAACTTGGAAAAAGTTGTCACAAATTGAACTCCCTTATGGTTAACATTTAATAGGAATGGAACATCACCTCGATATATAGCTTCTCCAGGAACATAAAGCATCTCAGGAAACTGACAACTTGCTCCAGGTTGGGGCCGATAGATTCTAGTGCCAAGACCTTCAGTGTGCGCAGTTTCAGGGTCACGCTTGTCGGAATCATTTTCTGAATGACAGCGAACAAACATCTTCAAAATTAGAAATAATGTTAATTTGTAGAAGGAGAGGTAGAAGGCGTCTGTTGTACCTGAACGGGTGTGGATCCAATAACAAGTTTGGAGTATTTGTCAGACGAGTAGCCCACCACTGTCAATTTTGGCGCAGAAATGACATTGATTCTTGTTGGACCTTCTTGATCAATTACAAGTAATCTCTCAAGTGCAGGTGTGTCCTCAGTGACCATACAGTGGTACACATCTTGTGATGTCTTCCTGCTACACCAGCAACACACATAAATAGTCCGAAGAGTCATGGAGGTGATGTGGAAGGTACTCAACCCATTGATCGCCTGAAGACGAAGGTACTCAAGTGCAGTACAGCCACAGAGCAGGCGCTCCATGTCACCGTTTGAGAGGCAGAAGGCGACGAGCTCGAGATGCTTCAGTCGTGGTAGAATAAGAGCAGACACGTCATTAGGGGGATGGCAGTTCCTGAACTTGGCGACACGCAGCGTGGGCGTGAGGCGGAGTGCGGACATTGGCAGCGACCGCATACGCCATCATCAAAAGTGAGCTCCTCGAGCCGATCTAGGGCGGGGGAACGGAACCAGTCGTCAAGCTTGGCTCGGTCCTTGCCATTGGAACGAAACTTGCCCATTCTAAGCCCTTTGGTTGGGCCAAGGTGACTGCCGAGGATCATGGAGAACGCGCCCAAGCTTTTGCGATAGCCATGGCAGAGCTCGTGGGTGTTGATGAGGTTGAGAGGGCTGGACTTCCATAGGGGGCGCCACCGCTGGGAAATAACGGTTGTCCGCACCCCATATTTGATTGGGAGGAGGGAGATGATGACTGTCACATATCATCGGGGAGGCTGCTGACGAAGTCTAGGCCTGCTGGAGTCGCTTGCGGTTCTAGCTCGCCCTGCCTCCGCTTATTGGCAGCCCCATTCTCCACCTCCGGAGTCTCCTTGTCAGCGGCGCTTTCTGATAGAAATGAGAGTACATGGAATATTTAGTTAAAACAGGGCAATATAAAAATGTATTGGTAAATAGAAGTTATTAGGTAGGAATATCGTAAGAAAAGGGAATAACAGTTGGTTGCTTAAATACTACACAATTCATTTGACATTGTTGGGTAAGTCAACATGCAGATAGTTGAAAAGAAAACTTACTTCGAACAAAGTCTGGACGGATGATTTTGTTGGGGAAGTTAGCATATATCTCATGACAAGGCCCTTTTAGTGCCAGCTTTCAGTACATAAAACTTAGAAATTTCTTTCCAAAAGCCAGTGCCAAAATAGGAGTCACCACGTTCATGAAGTCTTATAGTAGCAACGATTGTAAATCCATGGGTTGTGTGTAGTATGACATCCATGCAGTCTTGATCTATGTAAAGGGAAAGATTGCGCACTACATAATATGTTGCATAGCAAGGGATGCGCTGCAAAAAATGGTAGGATTGTTATAGAAAATATGGTAACTTGCAAATATGGGACCAAATTGAAAGAACTGTACATCAGTTGAAATCGAAGGACAAAAATCTATAATTAAACAAATAGGGTAAACATGATGTCATGGAAATATGAGAGTAATCGAAAGAACAATACATCATTAATTTGCCTAATATAGAAATAAGAGGGAAAAATCCCCTTTGACATATATGGTGCAAGTGGCACCTTTTATTCAAATGTAGCAATATTTAGAATATGTTTAGGAAAGTAGGCCATGCCAACCGATTTAGGGTGAGATTGAACATACCATGCGCGTCCTCAAGTTATCTGGTATGGTGAGATGGAATCTCTGGCGGAGGTCGCAAAGTCCTGATGTGTCAGCGCACTATACATTCTATGAATGAAAGAAAACCCTCAAAACAGCTCGAATAAAAATGAATTCACGGTGATTTCTGCCAGGTGATTAAAGGAGGCAGATGAACTGGGATAAGAGATGAGATAATATCTCATTAAATTAGTTACCTTGTCGTCCATGAGAAAGAACCCTCAGTATGATAGATTCCCCAACCGAGCGGAGCTGGGTCGACCGCGAGCAGCGTCAAGAAAGTCGATGGCGATAGGAGGCGGCAAGCGGAAGTGGCGAAATGTGGTGGGCTTAGCCAACAGCCTGGCGGCGGCAGGTGTCAAGCTAAGTGTTTACCGCGTCGATAGGCGGTGCCATGGCATAGACGCGGAGGAGCTTGTGCAGGTGTGAATGGGGCTGGAGGGGGTGGCGGGCGGGGTGAGGGTTTTTGTGACGTGGGGATGGTGAGGTTTTTTTTCTTTTTTGAATTGGGTGGTGAGAGTTTTCTGTCCCACAAAGAATTTTGGAGGCAACGGTTTGCTAGAGCGAACCATGTGTGATTGACGCAACAGGCAAAATGAAAGTCATTACACACGGTTCCAATTTTAGGAACCGTGTGTGCTTGACGTACTACCTCTGTCCTGGTTTATTGGCCCCCCATTGTAATTTTTACCAAATTTTGACCAAATATTTAACTAAGAAATGTTTATGCATGTCACCAAAAATTATATCATTGAACACTATGCTCAAATACCCATCCAACGATATAATTTTTGCTGACCTGCACTAACATTTTGTTAGTTAAACCTTTGGTCAAAATTAACACAAATTACAAAGAGGACCAATAAACCAAGACGAAGGTAGATTCCATCAACCGAACTAGTTGCATCCATATCCCACGGTTAGACACAAGTAAACATAGATTAAACATACTCAGACATAGATAACAAGCGTACACGTACATAAGCATAGTTCAACCATAAGTACATACTTCAATGGTCATTAAGCATACTCAAGCATACATAGTTTGATCCATCCCACATCTCATCTCACATGCCAGCACGGTCCTGAAGCTTCTCCAGGTACTCGGCATACGCGCCGTGCGCCACCCTGCAAGAATACTTTTGCTTGAAGGAGCCAACGACCCGTCCTCTTGCATGCGCCAGAACACTTAGATACATGTCATGAAGCTTGTGGTTGCAAAATGGGCATCGATAGCCGCCATTCCAGATCCTAATACGCCTGTTATGCATTCCCGCATAAAGCTCCCTCAGGATTTGCCTCTTGTACCTTCTCTGGACATCTTCATCCTCGCTTTCCACATCGTCAGACAACACCTATACAAATAGTAAAACAAATTTGGCATCAAATCAATATTACATGCCGTGAAGTAGGATTAGGAATTTATGGCTATTTGTTTATACATATCCAGAGATTATGGTTCGTTTTTAAGCACAGTCGTCTATGTACAGACAAATCTTGAAGAAAATAATGGCACAAACATATGTAGGTCATTCAAAATCAATTGTCAAGTCCTGGCTAGGAATCATTAGCACGAACACTAACCCTAGTCGGATTAGTAGCAGAAATCATTTGCACAGATGAAACAACTAATCACTTATCACTTGTACCATTCAAACAATCAATACACTACACGGATCTAAAGAAACTTACTCAGATTTCATGGATTGGGAGAACATAACCATATGATTTCTATTTCAAAAAGGGGGGAGGCAGGAGTAACCAGAGAAACCCTATGATCTATTTGACACATAAATGGGTATAGATGACTAACTAGTTGTCCGTCGTCGCTGGAGTCATCGCCGGGGTTGTCACCAGAGTCGGTGTGGAACTGCGCCTCCGGCTGTGGAAGCTCGACGCTGTCGACGATGTCAGGGTGCAGCGATAACTTGCCAGCGGTGACGGCAACCTCTGTCTCCATCTCCAAGCCATGCTCCGGTGCTTTAGCAGCCCCGACGTCGCCACTCCCTCCGATGGGGCGCTTCGGCGGCATCCTCATACACTGACGGCTTTGAGGACTGAGAGCGGCGTCGAGGATGCAATCGGAGAGAGAGAGGATTGTGTGTGTGTGGCAAGGATGGGAGGTGCGGCCGCTCGGGCGCACCATTAATATGGAGTAGTGGGAGTTGTGGGAGAGAGGCGGGCGGTGGTCAAACCGATGGCTCGCCTCCCTGGTGAGCCTGCGCACCAGACTACTAGCATGCCTACCAAAGTTTCACACAGCTACTCGCACGCCTCCCAATGACACTGCGCACTGAGCACGCCTCCGTCAATTCACACACCTGCACACACGCCTCCCCGTCTGCCTGCACGGTGGACTGCTTGCATGTGTCCCTTCAACTCATGCCTGCTCGCACGGCACACTGGTCATGCGGCAGCACGTATATTGTTTTTCTATTTGGATGATTAATGATGCCGCTTTATTGCTTATCCGAAGCATGGCACATATCCATTGTTGGTCTAATGCTCACGATTCAAATAATAATCTGTTTGGGATATTGGTTCCCAATTATTAATAATCTCCTGTTTGTAATTAGATGAAGATTACATCAAAACTGGTCTCAAATTTGACAAAAATGTATGATGCCACTTTGTATTGGTGTCCATATGACAACATGATAAGTTTCATGAACTTCAAATAAGTTTTGGATGTACTAGAATTTTAAAATCAAGATTCTCAATGTTTGAAATTTGTTGCACGGGGAGTAAACATGCACCCAGTGAGACACATGTGTTTTCGCAATCCATTTAGGTGCACTGTCACGTGTGCATGTAGCTCAAAATTGATTTTTGCACATTATACCCATAGAAAATCAATCAATTAATGTACTAAAACGTCTTAATGATATCTGTGATT
Organism: Triticum urartu; assembly: GCF_003073215.2. Lineage (NCBI taxonomy): Eukaryota > Viridiplantae > Streptophyta > Magnoliopsida > Poales > Poaceae > Triticum > Triticum urartu. Next base: position 238,979,747 of record NC_053028.1, on the reverse strand, counting down.
TTTTTAAAATTAAAACGTCCCTCCTTTGGTAACATATGTTCACCGCGGGATAATTAATTTAACATGCATTGTAGTTGCGGTGGATTCGCCATGTGTGTGTGGCTGTGTGCGTCTGGGGGTGGCAGGTGGCTCATAGTACACTACAAGTTGTGAGCCACCGTGTGGGTTGGACGTTTTGTTAGGCAGGCCGGTGCCACCTCAGAGTCGTGAAATTGTTATTTAAAACATTACACAACCCTTTCATACATACATGATTTGGCCACATGCAGTCGATGGTTGTCCTACACGACACTCGATACTCGTGTGTGACGCTTTCTATGGGCCCGCGAGGTCGTCGTCCATCACTTTGATGAACAACCGGCAGTGAGGTTAATTTGACCAGCAAGGTCGAATCTTTTTTGTTTGTGTTATGGTGGTATATAGTATGCGTCGAAGAGGTGGGAGGGGACTAGCATATATACTATATGTACGTGTTCGTGAACAAGTACACCACACTTAGTGTCGGGACTTTTTGGTTTCTGAGGCACGTGCCACAACAAAATTGTGAAATTGGCTATTCAAACATCACACAACACCTCTTTGGGCCACATGCACGCGGTGGTTATCCTAGCTAGGACACTCACGTGACACTTCCATCTGTGGGCTCACGTGGCCATCGTCGATGCATGCATGCATCACTTTGACCTACATTGGGAGAGGTTACTTAATTTCACCATCGATGAGGATTCTTTTGGGCTGTACATATTACGACAGGAGCATATAGTATGCGGTGAAGAGGGGGGAAGGGGACCATCATATGTAGTACGCTTCATGAACCTCGCTTTGTGTGGATGCATGGTTTACGGTTTTTGAGGCATGTGGCACATCAAAGTTGTGCATTTTGGGTATTCAACATATATATGTTTGGCCCACATGCAAAGCGGTGGTGGGTTGTCCTCTCGCACCCACTTAAGCGGTTATTAGTGATATCAATGCTTTCCATCTGTGGGCCCGCTTGGTCCATCACTACTTTTCCCCTAACAACAAGAGAGGTTAATTTGACTTAGGAGGGGATTATTATTTTTGCTTGTAATACGACATATATATATAGGTGATGCTCTAGGATGACATGCATGATACAGTTTGAGCACACACACATGCATGTGTACGGATGAATCCCTCCCATCGAGTCGAATTGGCTAATACAATGACACGTCATGAACCGATCTCACTCTGTGTGGGGATCTAGTGTACGATTTTTGACGCACACGCCACAACAATGTTGTGAAATGGTATCAAACATGCAGGCACACATCACCTCCATACATATGCTTGTAGTGGTTGCCTTCGAATGGTACACTCCCTCGCGTGGTTATCGGCGACAAGCCTATATATTCGTGGGCCCGTGTGGACATCCATGATCACATTGACCAAAAACAAGATAGGTTACCATGACGGATTCTTCATTTGGTTCGTGTTATCGTAGTATAGGTCATGGTGAGATTCAGACCTTAAGTTTGAGCGCATATACTATGCACACATGCATGCATGAATCCCCATCATTGGCTTGAAGTGTGGTGTAACATACATATGCATAGTCAACCTAACCCTCACACACTGTGGGGATTTCTAGTTTGAAATCATAGTGCCACATCAAAGTTGTTCCATTGTTACTCAAAAACACAAATCTCCATACATATGTTTGGGCCACACACATGCAGTGGTTGTCTTCGGGGACTAGCTACTTGTGTGATTATTGGCGAGCTAGCCCATCTCCGGGGTCGCATGGATGGCCATCACTTTGACCAACAACAAGAGAGAGGTTGTAGGACCAAGGTGGATTATTCTTGGTCCGTTTTACGATCCATCTTGGTGAGACATGCCTCTCTGGCCCGCCAACTGAAAGTGTGTGTGTTTGGGGGGGTGCTACATCACACTTTGGTAGGTGAACCTCGGTTGGGGGGGCATGCATTCATAGCTTAGGATTCTCTTCCTGGTGACACGATGGGGGGAGGGCTGCTAGCTACTTCACACTTTACTAGGTGAACCTCGGATGGGGGGAATGCATTTATAGCTTAGGATTCCCTTCATGCTGACACAAGGGAGGGGGATACTAGCTACTTTGCACTTTGCTAGGTGAACCTCGGTTGGGGGGGCATGCATTCGTAGCTTAGGATTCCCTTCGTGCTGACACGAGGGAGGGGGGCTGCTAGCTACTTCGCACTTTGCTAGGGTGAACCTCGGTTGGGGGGGGGCATGCATTCATAGATTAGGATTCCCTTCGTGCCGACACGAGGGAGGGAGGGCTGCTAGCTACTTCGCACTTTTCCAGGTGAACCTCAGTTGGGGGGCATGCATTCATAGCTTAGGATTCCCTTCGTGCCGACACGAGGGAGGGGGCTGCTAGCTACTTCGCACTTTGCTAGGTGAACCTCGGTTGGGGGGCCATGCATTCATAGCTTAGGATTCCCTTCGTGCTGACACGAGGGAGGAGGGGGATGCTAGCTACTTTGCACTTTGCTAGGTGAACCTCGGTTGGGGGGAGGGGCATGCATTCATAGCTTAGGATTCCCTTCATGCCGACACGAGGGGGGCAAGCAATACCGTGCGATTTGCGAGATAGGTGCCACATTGATGTTGCATTTGGTATTTGAAAATCAAACCACCCTTTTCATACATAAATTTGCTCCACATGCAAGTGTGTTCATGTTCTGACCCTATCCCCCATCATTTTCACCAAATTTATGAACATTAGACAAGTCAGATGACACAATAGACACGGTTCACTCAAACTAACCATGTGCCACGACGGTGCCCTTGTCACACACACATCCGCATAGTACATTGGGCTCCACGAGGCTCCCCCTCTCAAAAATATATGCTCGCCTCGAGGTTTTTTCTGTTTCATAACACACGGTTGTTATCTCCGGACCGTGCGCGCACCTGTTTTGGCCTGCTAGTGACGCACCTGTTTTGGCTACTAATGGCGCACTACAGGTGCGCCACTAGCATCGAGCCATTAGAATTTTTTACTAATGGCGCACCACAGGCCCACGCAGTGCGCCATTACTATCCGGCTTAGTAATGGCGCACGCCATTACTAACAATTTTTTTTCAAAATTTTTTCAGAATTTTTTTTCATTTTTTTCTTAATCTTGAGTCACTATGGCTTAATCTCGGGTCAATATGCTTAATCTCAAGTCAAATCGCACTTTGTGGTCAAACTTCCCGAAAGGTCACCCATCCTCACACTACTCCAGTCCGAGCACGCTTAACTTCGCAGTTCTATCCAACCCCAGCAGCAGCTCACTTCATAGGCACTTGTTGATATATATCATATCAATCCTATTAAACCTTGTTGATGTCTAGGACTTTGTTCATGTTCATGAGTGTGATGAAATTTTGAAAAAATATTCCAAACTTCCCGGTCATATTACGTACCATATTTTGAAAAAAAAATTCCAAATTTTTTTTGAAACCAATTTTTTTTCTGTTACTAGTGGCGCACCTAGCAAATGGTGCGCCACTAGTAAGTTTGAATTTTTTTTCATTTCCCCCCCCTCTAGATCTTAAAAGCCATGTATCTTTCGTTCTGTTAGGTTTTTGGGGGTTTTCAAGATGTTGAACGGGGTTTCCCTGATTCAATTCGTATGTAACTTTTCGAGTAGATGATTTTTCATATAAAAAACTTTTTAATCCGAGTTCGTATGCAAAAGTTATGCCCATTTTACTAAATTCCAGAGAAATTTTGCAAATAAAGTCGAAATTCATATTTGTAAATTTTCCCAATAACTAGACCACATATCACATGGGAAACTTATTTTGTTTTATTTTTTTTGACATTTCCAACATTTTCTTTTATTTTTTTAAACTGAAAAGGCGGTCCGGGGGGGTGCATTTAGCACCAGGGTTAGTAATGGTGCACAAGTGGACAGTGCGCCATTACTAATTTTAACTAGTAATGGCGCACTGTCCACTGGTGCGGCATTACTAACAAATTTTTTTTCAAAACTACTAATGGCGCACGGTGGTGTGGTGCGCCATTACTATGTCAACTAGTAATGGCGCACTATCCCATGGTGCGCCATTACTAACAAAATTTTTTATTTTTTTTCAAAACTACTAATGGCCCACCACACACCAGGTGCGCCATTAGTAATATATTACTAATGGCGCACCTGTATCTGGTGCGCCACTGCTAAATAGCAGTGGCGCACCACATACACGGTGCGCCATTAATGTCCATATCATCTATAGCCCTTTTCCTAGTAGTGGCGATGTTTCTTGTTCCCAATCCCGCCTGCATCCCTAGAAAATATCTTCCCGCCTCGTGGGTTTTTGTGTTTCATAACACACGGTTGTTATCTCCGGACTATGTGCGATGTTTCTTGTTCCCAATCCCGCCTGCATCCCTAGAAAATATCTGCCCGCCTCGAGGGTTTTTGTGTTTCATAACACACGGTTGTTATCTCCGGACCGTGCGTGATGCACTATCATCAAAATTTTCAATAGCCCTGACATTTCAGTCCCACGTTTGACTCCCGCGTAGTAAAATTTTCAGTACCCGTGTCATTTCCTCAAACACCCCCGCCCCCTCCACACACACACACCAAAACCTCCTCAGGTGTGCGCACACACACCCCCTCCCTTGCTCGAAAACCTAGCAAGGTACCTGCCGCCGCCGCAAGGCCGCCATTGTCAACATCTACCGGTTTGCCCGTGCAGCTTACCCACCGATCTCCATACCCAGGCCGCCCTGAGTTTCTCAGATGACGCCTGCCAAATGCCCCCTTTTCCACAGATCCCCACCCCCATCCCCATCCCCCACTCCATAGCATCGCGGGCTAAGCCTGGGTACGCTTCCCGTGGAGCTCGAGGAGCGACTGGTCCAAAAGAGGTGTATCGTGGTCTCATCGCCCGACGTCACCGAGGAAGCTGACGACCATTACTGGCGGCAGGCATTCAAGTAGCGGGCTAGAGTATGCGGGCATGTCTCGACCGCCGGCTATGACATCGAGGTCATCGACAATGATGACCTGAGGCGGGCTATGTCACAGGTTAAGTGGCCCACCCCCAACCCCTCGGCTTCAACTGCCGTCGATGTCATCCATGGCCCCGCCATTGATCTCCTCTGGCTCGCTGTCAACAATTTACCATCTTACATCGCCATCAAGCCCCTTTTGTCATTTCTGAAGGACACGTTCTGCGACGCTGGCTTGGGACCCACAGCTTCCAAGTCAGACCTCATAGACGGTGACCACGAGGAGGGCACCCTCTCCGGCTCTTCCAAGGGGAAAGAGCCCATCTGCTCTTCCAAGGGGAAAGCACCCGTTTGCGACATCAGGGAGGGCACCCTACAGCCGTGCTCTTCCAAGGGGAAGGAGCCCATCTGCGACAACATGGAGCGCATCCAAGGTCCTGCTCTTCCCACGGGAACGAATCCATCCGTGACAAGTGTGGAAACCCATGATTTGTTTTGTTGTGCCTCTTCACAGGGGGAAACCCATGATTTGTTTTGTCGTGCCTCTTCACAGGGGGAAACCCATGATTTGTTTTGTCGAGTACCTTTTGTGGTGTAGTGAGAATATGTCCAGTTTTAATTGCTATATCTGGTTGTTTGCAGTATGCCTTGTTTATTTCAGTTGTTCACAATATGATGCTCTATATGTGCAATTATTTACTGTGTAGTACATTTCATCAATCCAGTTTTAAACATACTGATAGGAATGCATATATTTTCTTGCTGTTAAGCATGTTATAGCTAGCATTTGCCTCTTTTAAAGTTTTTTGATTGTTCAGTTGTTTGTAGTTAGCATATGTCCAGTTTCAAATGCTATCTTTGGTTGTTCGTAGTATGCCTTGTTTATTCCAATTATTCACAACATGATGTTCTATATGTGCAAGTATGAACTATGCAGTTCAATTTCATCAGTACCAGTTTCAACAATACCACTATGAATGACTACATTTGGTTGCTGCATCTTGTAGTTAACACACCTTTCCATTTTTATTTAACAATAACCAGTGTACTTAGACCGACACAATACCGGTTTGAATGAATATGTTTGCTTATTGTTAAATGTTAGGCATGTTGCAGTTAACACACCTTTCCACTTGTTTTGCTTTACTAGCGTGCTTAAACCTGCACACTGAAGCTATCTTTTGGAGATTATTTTGTCTGCCATGGATAATTTTGGTTGATGTTTAGCCTGTTGTGCTTAACATGCTTCTCGATGTACCTACACATGACAATTTTGGGAACGACTGTTGTTTTCCATCGAGGTTAGTTTCATCCCATGACTTATATCTGCTCACTTTTCAGGATATCGGTAGCTAGTACCATATAGGCCGGGGGCTGATAAGGGACTAATCGGTGAATCATACTTTTAACTGAATATATCTGCAATCCATTTATCGTTAGGTTAACAAGGGACATATGTAATATATGTGAGGCTACATAGCAACATGCACTGTACTTAATGTCTAAACATGCAATCCTAGGCTACATAGCAACAAGGAAGAGTGTTACATTAATGTTCTAATGATGTCTAGATATACGTAGAAGAGCAGCAGCAACAACAACAACAACAACAACACAGCCCTGTTTGGATACTCAACTTAGTTCGAGGGTAGAGTTAGTTTCTAGCTCATGACTAACCCTGAACTAACTCCATCCAAAGAGTTGTTTGAATGGCAGGGTTAGATTGACAATAAATGCACTAGGAGAACTAGCTCCAATTAGCACCTCTTGGGTTGGATAGTTTTTTTTGGGTGGGTTATAGATGCAACTAGCTCAAACTAGCCCTCATGTTTAGATATACTTTAGGGCTATTTGAGCCCGAACTAGCTGTAACCCATGGATACAACAGCAGTTAATCAGTCGATAATTTGTAAGAATGCACTAAACTCCTTCCGGACCATAATATAAGATGTTAATTCATATAATACTTGCGTATATTGGATGTTATAAGATACTCCCTCCGTTCCTAAATATTTGTCTTTTTAGAGATTTCGAATGGACTACCACATGCGGATGTATATAGACATAGTTTAGAGTGTAGATTCACTCATTTTGCACCGTATGTAGTCACTTGTTGAAATCGCTAGAAAGACAAATATTTAGGAACAGAGGGAGTATTATAAAAGAGTATTGTACTACATCATTGTGCAATTGTTGTTTAGCTTCTAATATTAACTTGGTGCTTTTAGGTACATATGTCATTGGTAAGGATCCCCGCTTGATTCAATGAACCAGCATCAAGTGAGGAAGCTGATAAAGATTGTTAGTAAAATGGGTCCAAAGATGGCAATTAAACTATTTGTTTACACTTTATCCAAGACAATAGCGAACTGCAGGATGGTAAGTAAGAACTCTGCAGCCTTCTTTTTACTGCCCATAATGAGTTGTGTTAGATGACAATGTCTAAATCTTTTTCCTTTGTAGTGGTTGCCAAAGCAATTTACTCAAGATTACCTCTCAAGCTACATGATTGGTGGCATTGCAAAGGTTAAAGTATTTCTACTAGAACACGATGATTATCTAGATGTTTTCATGAAGATCGTGAAGGATGGGCGGTCGACCATCACAAGGGGTTGGACTAGAGTCGTGCGTGCCTTCTGCATGGAGGAGGGCACAATATAGGCATTCCGCTTCACCTTGTTCTGCAACCAGAATGTATTTCGCCTCTTTCTTTACCATCTTTAATAGTACAAGTATACAACTGTGGTTCATCATTCTTTATTTGGTTCTTATGTAATTCTTGAACATATGTACCTATGAATCGAATAATGCATTGGTTGTTTGAACCTGATGGATATGAATAAAGCTGTAGCATACATTCAAATTCAAATCCAGTACAATTTGAAATAGCAACAATTAAATTACGGCGAAATTACACCCTCCAGGTTGTTACGGCACACACAGTTGGTAAAACACAAACGTTTGCGATATACACCATAATCTGAGATGGTTCATAGAGAGGAAACGTGTGCAAGCACGCACACGGTTGCTGTTTGCAAAGCATGTGCGATGTCAGACAATATCACAAACCGTACATGATTCGCAACCATGAACTGTTTCGGATGAAGTATGCATCGTAAATGTTGCACCACAGAATAGCGTGTGCAATAGTTGTCATGTACAATGATGTTACGACGGTCCGACGTTTCATAATCCTGTCCAACACTCGTATGGCGATTAGCTAATCTTATTATAGTGAATCGTTTGTGATGTGCCACACATCATACACGTTCTATAATAGAGAACCATTTTTGATGGGCCGCGCATCGTAAACGTAGCGCAGTAGAATACCGACTTCGATGGCAATGCAAGCGAAAACGAGTAGGAGTACTGTAGGGACCCTATCCCCGACGGTTTCTGGGTCGTGTGGGAAGGACCCCCCTATCGCCGTCACTCACTAGGCGACGGTTCCAAATGCCGTTGCGAAAAGGGGTTAAAACTGTCTGTATAGCACCGACGCATACTAGTGACCCTGTGTGCTATCAAACGTCACAACGTAACTGGGTGATTATAAAGATGCTCTACAGGTATCTCCAAAGGTGTTTGTTGGGTTGGCATAGATCGAGATTAGGATTTGTCACTCCGAGTATCGGAGAGGTATCTCTGGGCCTTCTCGGTAATACACGTCATAAGAAACCCTGCAAGCAAAGTGACTAATGGGTTAGTTACGGGATGATGTATTACGGAACGAGTAAAGGGACTTGCTAGTAACAAGATTGAACAAGGTATGAAGATACCGACGATCGCATCTCGGGCAAGTAACATACCGATGACCAAGGGAATAACATATGTTGTCATTACGGTACAATGACTAAAGATCTTCGTATAATAGGTAGAAACAATATGAACATCCTGGTTCCGCTGTTGGTTATTTACCGGAGAGGTGTCTCGGTCATGTCTACATAGTTCTCGAACCCGTAGGGTCCGCACGCTTAACGTTCGATGATGATTTTGTATTATATGAGTTATGTGATTTGGTGACCGAATGCTTTTCGGATTCCCAGATGAGATCACAGACATGACGAGGAGTCTCGAAATTGTCGAGGGGTAAATATTCATATATTGGACGATGATATTCGGACACCGGAAGTGTTCCGGGGGTACCGAGTACATATCGGGTCACCGGAAGGGGTTCCGAGCATCCCCCCAGCAACTACATGGGCCTAATGGGCCATGAAGAGGACATACCAGCCCCTAAGGGGCTAATGCAGCCCATGTAGGCCGAAATTGTTGGAAATATGCCCTAGAGGCAATAATAAATTGATTATTATTATATTATTTCCTTGTTCATGATAATCGTTTATTATCCATGCTATAATTGTATTGATAGGAAACTCAGATACATGTGTGGATACATAGACAACACCATGTCCCTAGTAAGCCTCTAGTTGACTAGCTCATTGATCAATAGATGGTTACGGTTTCCTGACCATGGACATTGGATGTCATTGATAACGGGATCACATCATTAGGAGAATGATGTGATGGACAAGACCCAATCCTAAGCATAGCACTAGATCGTGTAGTTCGTATGCTATAGCTTTTCTAATGTCAAGTATCATTTCCTTAGACCATGAGATTGTGCAACTCCCGGATACCGTAGGAGTGCTTTGGGTGTGCCAAAACGTCACAACGTAACTGGGTGGCTATAAAGGTACACTACAGGTATCTCCGAAAGTGTCTGTTGGGTTGGCACGAATCGAGACTGGGATTTGTCACTCCGTGTAAACGGAGAGGTATCTCTGGGCCCACTCGGTAGGACATCATCATAATGTGCACAATGTGATCAAGGAGTTGATCACGGGATGATGTGTTACGGAACGAGTAAAGAGACTTGCCGGTAATGAGATTGAACAAGGTATCGGGATACCGACGATCGAATCTCGGGCAAGTACAATACCGCTAGACAAAGGGAATTGTATACGGGATTGATTGAATCCTCGACTTCGTGGTTCATCCAATGAGATCATCGTGGAACATGTGGGAACCAACATGGGTATCCAGATCCCGCTGCTGGTTATTAACCGGAGAATGTCTCGGTCATGTCTGCATGGTTTCCGAACCCGTAGGGTCTACACACTAAAGGTTCGATGACGCTAGGGTTATAAGGAATAGATATACGTGGTTAACGAATGTTGTTTGGAGTCCTGGATGAGATCCCGGACATCACGAGGAGTTCCGGAATGGTCCGGAGGTAAAGATTTATATATGGAAGTCCTGTTTTGGTCACCGGAAAAGTTTCGGGTTTTATCGGTAACGTACCGGGACCACCGGGAGGGTCCCGGGGGTCCACCAAGTGGGGCCTCCAGCCCTGGAGGCTTGCATGGGCCAAGAGTGGGAAGGGACCAGCCCCTGAGTGGGCTGGTGCGCCTCCCACAAGGCCATGCGCCTAGGGAAGGGAACTACAGAAAGTCCCCCTGGGGAAGGCACCTCCTAGGTGCCTTGGGGAGGGAAATCCTCCCCTGGCTGCCGCCCCTAGGAGATTGGATCTCCTAGGGCTGGCGCACCCCCCCCCTTGGGCTCCCTATATATAGTGAGGGTAGGAGGGCCTCTTGAGACACCCCTTATGCCTTTGGTGCAGCCCCTCCCTCTCTCCCAAGTTCTTCTCCTCTCCCGTGGTGCTTGGCGAAGCCCTGCAGGATTGCCACGCTCCTCCACCACCACCATGCCGTTGTGCTGCTGGTGGATGGAGTCGTCCTCAACCTCTCCCTCTCTCCTTGCTGAATCAAGGCGTGGCAGACGTCACCGGGCTGTACGTGAGTTGAACGCGGATTTGCCGTGCGTTCGGCACTTGATCATCGGTGATTTGAATCACGACGAGTACGACTCCATCAACCCTGTTCACTTGATTGCTTCCGCTTAGCGATCTACAAGGGTATGTAGATGCACTCTCCTTCCCCTCGTTGCTAGTCTCTCCATAGATAGATCTTGGTCATACGTAGGAAAATTTTGAATTTCTGCTACGTTCCCCAATAGTGGCATCATGAGCTAGGTCTGTTGCGTAGATTCTATGCACGAGTAGAACACAAAGTAGTTGTGGGCGTTGATTTTGTTCAATATGCTTACCGTTACTAGTCCAATCTTGATTCGGCGGCATTCGTGGGATGAAGCGGCCCGGACCAACCTTACACGTACTCTTACGTGAGACTGGTTCCACCGACTAACATGCACTAGTTGCATAAGGTGGCTGGCGGGTGTCTGTCTCTCCCACTTTAGTCGGATCGGATTCGATGAAAGGTCCTTATGAAGGGTAAATAGCAATTGGCATATCAGCGTTGTGGTTTTGCATAGGTAAGAAACGTTCTTGCTAGAAACCCATAGCAGCCACGTAAAACATGCAAACAACAATTAGAGGACGTCTAACTTGTTTTTGCAGGGTATGCTATGTGATGTGATATGGCCCAAAGGATGTGATGAATGATATATGTGATGTATGAGATTGATCATGTTCTTGTAATAGGAATCACGACTTGCATGTC